>NW_028270139.1:22661135-22961672 GCF_037043375.1 Chiloscyllium plagiosum
TAACCGGTGTAATGATAATTGAATAAGTTTTAATGGGCATTGTACCTATCTTTAGGGGCAATTGTACTGTTCTTCCTTCAATCAGATTACCTCCCAGCCCAACCAGCGTGACTGGGGTTCCTTTAAACTTATGGGGCGTCCCATAGATTAAGGTGGCCTCCGCCCCTGTGTCCACTAGAGCCATAACGGTTTGGACGGATTTGCGCCAATAGATAGTCAATGATACATGAGGTCGAATGTCGTCTGCTGACCATTGGCTCGTTCGTGGGCAAACCCTTGGGGCTTGGCCCGATTCCTATTGTTCCTCCCATTCATCTTCCCCAGACAGCACTGGGTAAAGACGTTTGCCTCGCCCTTCTTTGTTCTTGCCTTTCTTACTAGGTTTCCGGCCATGCCTATCCACTTTATAACACTCTCGGAGGGGAGGCCGTACCTCCTCCTCCTCCTCGTCCTCCGAGGATTCCCACCGCTGGGAAGTGGAAGTTCTACCCCTTCGAGGCTCATTAACAACCGGACCCCGTGTCTGACATTTTTGTGTTAGTAATTCCACTAGGTCTTCCATAGTGGGTCGGGACTCCGTCTCTACCCGGGACACCTTCAGTCCCTTTCGTCTGCATAAGTCTTTTAATTCCGGTGTAGGTAGGCCATCAATCTCCGATGCTGGGACCTGCGCCCGTATCAAAGCTTGCCACAAAGCACGCCGTGAGGGGCCTTGGTTACTTCCTTGATTAGGGTTTACTTTTCCCCCTGCTCGAGCCTCAGGGCGACGCCCCTCCGTGCCCCCCTGAGAAGCACGGGTTGTGGGTCCCCAATCCCCCAAACCACCCATCTCCCTCATCATACTACGGGCATCTCCTAGGGTTTCTCCCCGTCCACTCAACATTATGGTTAATAACAGTGGTTTATAATGGGGGGGGGCAGTCTTCACTAGATGGTCTCTAGTCTGTCTACTAACATTTGTGTTATCTACCTCGTCCAGCACTCCCAGCAACAGGGCATCCCGCACACACAAACGGGTTAGCCTCTGAACCCCTTCCTTAATCGTTGTCCAAGTTCCTTCCAAGGGGGGCCAATCGGACGGGAAGGGATACTGTTCGGCCACTGCCCTGGCATACATCCCAAATAGGGTCCCCATACTGCGATCTATTACCATATCCTTGGCTTGGTTGCGGTACCCCAGGTCTATGGCAGCATCCTTTGCTAATCCACCAAACTTGGGAGCATCCTGATAGTCTACCTGCACTTGTTGCCCCCCTTCCTCGAGGAGCCGAATTAGCCATAGCTCTAACGGCTCCCCAGGATTACGTCGGGTTTTCTGGGTGATAAACAGCACCTCATCGGTAGTGAAGTCTTCCGTTAATTCAGAGAATTCTGCGGGAGGCTGAGCCCGCGGTAATTCATGCATAATTGCCTCCCCTTGTTCATTCCGTATAGGGTTTCCTTTCTCATCTAACATTACCTCCCGTTGCACTGGGAGACGTCTCTGAACCTGCTTTCTCCTAACCACTGGTTTAGCTTGGAGTACGGGTGGGTCCTCTTCGTACTGATCATCTAAATCTCCCCAAATGTTCCCATCCCAATGATCGATATCCCACCGATCCCCGTTATTTAACTGGGCTACAAACGCCCGTACTTGTACCGGGTCCGGGGTTCGAGGGACCTTCCTTTTCTCTTTCCGTTTCTTAGCAGACAAATACATAATAGTTCGTCCTGCTAGTTCAGTTAATGCTGTCAATTCAGCTTTTAACTTCATAATTTCCTGCCTCAACATAGAGGCATCTCCCGAACTGAGTCCCTGCTCATGTTTCAGGAGGGCTAATTCTGCTTCAGCTTTTTGGCGCTTGTCTGACTGTTGTCTACAAGCCGCCGCACAGGCCCACATCCTCCGCTGTACCCCAGGCAATGGGTTCTTCGGCAGGACTGGGATCCTCTCAAGGGTGGACAGCAGCGACCCTGGGGTTCCTACGCCCTCGGCCTCCCAGTCCTCCGGTCGCCCCCCACCATTTCTCAAACAAACTGCCACGCCATGCCACGGCCCATGCCATCCCGGGACGGTCAGGACCTCCACAGCTTGTTCCTCTGGTTTCTTAGCCTTTTTCCAAAACATTGTTCTGTATCAAAATCTTTCCTCAATTGCGATTGATCCTGCCGGCTACGCCAAAATGTTTTAAAAAATTCTCAAGGTCAAGGACCAGGCTCGCAGGAAAGTAGTCTGACACAGAACAAACAGCCAAGAGGCGAGTCTGCTAGAATATAAGTGTTTTATTCCCCGCAGTGTCCCCACAACCAGTCTCGTACTTACAACGGGTCTGGCTTATACTCACTCTACATGTTACCCAAAAACTGGGAGCCGTCAGTTCTTGTAGAGCGGTTGCCAACAACCCACGCTCGGCGGTTAAACGTAACCCCGGAGCAGACTCCCCGAACTGGAGACTTCTCCAGCTGATATACCCTTTTCCAGATATAAACATTCATGTGAACAGCAGAGCAAGGCTAAAAAACACATTCCATTCTGGTTACATACAGATAAGAAGATTCACACGGGAAGGTGTATAACAAGATTCACACGGGACTAAGCGACACCTTCCATTTTCGGTTAGATTCACACATGTATTGGGACACAATTTTAACCCTTTCACCACATTCCACTGCTTGGCCCAATACATGTGTTGCATAATGATTCACACATGTATTGGGACATAATTTTACACCACACCCTCTTCAGCAAATTCTAGGCCTGTACTTCCTTCAAGCGATGTTGTTTTCTTCATTTTCAGCCAATGCTTTAAGTTTTGCTTTTTTTTAAAAGCTGTCTTAAGGAACTTACAATAAAAGTTTATAGATATATTGAAATAATCATGGTTTTCATCATTTTAAAACATCGCAAATTGTCATTTCAATGTATAATTGATGTAACACATTTTAAAAATGCCTCTTGGTTGAAACATCACACATCAGAAGAATTTAAGACAATAAAGACAAGGACAGGATTTCTGCTGGTCCTCAGGCATTTCAACACACATTCACAAAGATGCACAATGAAATGTGAGTGGAACCGCAATCTCGTAACACATTGAAGGAAGTGGATGACCTGTTGTGAAACACTGAACATAACAATCAACTGGATAGTGAAATTAGTTTGCATTAATGCCTGTTACCAGTGGCTCATATATCTCAATGGCAGAAAATTCACTTTCAATAACAATCACTAAGTACCTATACACTAGCCACATTCCAGTGTGGCCTCTAACCTCTATACATCTACAGATGGTGTTCAAAATGGTCAAACTGTCTTCATTGGTACAATTTTGAGGCTGAGTAATTTTTAACTGGGTTGCTGACATGCTCAGTCAGACTCCTTTTGCAGACAGCTTTATGGAACAAATTGTAATATTGAAAACGATGTGGGTATTGCAATTTCACACAGCCACAAACATTGTTACGCGAGAAGAATTCAAGGCTGAGTGTTACACCGCAAGTAACCACGTAAAAAATGATAACCAGTTTGTTTTGATGGTCCTGAGCTTGTGAGTATGCAATGAACTTGTTTGATGACAACTGTATCACGTGCAAAACTTTAGTGGCTATTCCAAAAGCATTACAGCAATGTGTAATGTATCTTATCCACGAAGAACATCCAGATGTAAAGGTGAAACAAAGACCCCATCAAGCAGACTGGTGATTACGATTATGTCACTGTGTAGAAAAGAAACTGTGTAAATTGTACATTCTGTAAAATAGGTTAACAGCATCCACCACCTAGGCCAACAGTGTCAAATTGATATTTTTAGAGAAGTAAACGCAATCCATAACTAACAACTTTTGTTTGTTGCTCATAAACTCCACAGCAAATGATCAAAAATCGCTACAACAAATTCCATAACCATTACATTGGACATTGACATTTTAGATAATTTATTTACAAAATGGTGTTTGCTACAGAATATTGCTATGGACAATGGACTTCAGTTTGTTTCCAGTTACCATGGAGATCCTAGCTGAAAATGTGTTGCTGGAAAAGCGCAGCAGGTCAGGCAGCATCCAAGGAACAGGAGAATCGACGTTTCGGGCATAAGCCCTTACCTGCTGCGCTTTTCCAGCAACACATTTTCAGCTAGGATCTCCAGCATCTGCAGCCCTCACTTTCTCCACCATGGAGATCCTAGCAAGTTATAGGAAGCTACAGAATTTGTCCCCATCTGACATTGCAACATAACCTACAATCAAATGGTGTAATTGTCCTTGAACACACTGTAGAATTATGCAATCTGACAACTAGAATTGTCCACCTCAGATTGTTATGCAGCTGCACTGGTTTATATCTGAGGCTGGAAAATGGAGCTGTGGCAGAAGGTCTGCCAAGAGTGGTACAGCAGGTTCTAGATTACCATATGGTCCTATTTTCTGCTCATTTTTGCTATGTTTTTAGGACAGTCAAATCAGTATATTACCAGAATCATCCCAGCCTTGTGCCTGCGATGTGGTACATTACAAACTGATCATTTGATTTGGTTTTCGAGAGTGTGGTGTTCAGTAAAATGAATTGAAAAGGTCAGTAAGATTCACAATGCAAACAGTGATAACAGATTCAGTGTAGTCTCCTCACCAGAAGTCGCAGTGTCCCCCCAAAAGCCAGATGCACAGCCAATCCTCACAGTTTTCTGCCCTGTTGTCAGAGACCGAGTATTCACAATATGGAATCGGCGATCTGGATTCCAATGGGAATGGGATTGAGAAATTGGATTCTGATAACAGTAAGAACCCAGTGGACTGGAATGGGAATGGGGTTGGGAATAAAAATGGGATTGGGAATAACAATGGGAATGGGATTGGGAATGGGGTCTGGTTTTGGATCGGGAATGACAATGGGATTGAGATTGGTAATAGTAATCGGGTTGGGATTGGGATTGGGAATGACAATGGGAATGGTATTGGGAATAGAAATGGGAATGGGGTTGGGATTGGGAATTGGGTTGGGATTGGGAATAAGAATGGGGATGGGAGTTACAGCGGGAAGGGCCCGGCTCCCCCGGCGCTGAGACACTGACCAGGCTCAGGCTTCCCATGGCCCGGGGCAACCACAAGTAGGACTTCAGTCGGTGACATGTTACCCAATGTCTCAACATCCCCGGGCCCTCGGTAAAATGACTAAAGCGGAAAATCGATCAACTTCCGCCAACTTTTCTGTTCGCTGAACTGGTCCCGAGCCGGAGCTGGGCTGTAGCAGTGCAGCAGCGCAGACCCACCCCCGGCAATAACATTCCGTCTCCTTGGTTCCGCCGCAATGTGACTGTACCAGCAGTAGGTGGCACACAAACACCATCCCACTCCCAGTCTCTTGGAGCTAACAGTGTTCTGAGTCCCTGTAATTATTGCCTCCACTCACAATCTGATATTTAAAAGTTACCAAGATCTGGATATATCAGTTGCTGAAGAGACTGTGATTCAGAGAGAGTGTGTTGGTTTTATTTGATTTGATTTGATTATTGTTGAAAAATGTGGTGCTGGAAAAACACAGCAGGCCAGACAGCATCCGAGGAGCAGGAGAATCGATGTTTCGGGCATAAGCCCTTCTTCAGGAATGAGGCTGGTGTGCCAAGTGGGCTGAGATAAAAGGTGGGGGGAAGGAATTTTGGGGAGGGGCGCTGGGAATACGATAGGTGGAAGGAGGTGAGGGTGAGGGTGATAGATTGGAGAGGGGGCGGAGCGGAGAGGTCGGGAAGAAGATTGCAGGTCAAGTGGGCGGTGCTGAATCCAGGGGTTGAGACTGAGATAAGGTGGGGGGAGAGGAAATGAGGAAGCTGGAGAAATCTACATTCATCCCTTGTGGTTGGAGGCTGCCTAGGTGGAAGATCTTCCTCCAGGCGTCGTGTGGACAGGGTCTGGCGATGGAGGAGGCCAAGGACCTGCATGTCATTGGCGGAATGAGAGGGGGAGTTAAAGTGTTCAGCCACAGGGCGGTTGGGTTGGTTGGTGCGGGTGTCCCAGAGGTGTTCCCTGAAACGTTCCGCAAGTAGGTGGCCTGTCTCCCAAATCGGGTGCAGCAGATACAGTAAATGATGTGTGTGGAGGTGCAGGTGAATTTGCGATGGATATAGAAGTATCCATTGGGGCCTTGGAGGGAGGTGAGGGGGGAGGTGTGGGCACAAGTTTTGCACTTCTTGAGGTTGCAGGGGAAGGTGCCAGGAGTGGAGGTTGGGTTGGTGGGGGGTGTGGACCTGACAAGGGAGTGGCGGAGGGCGTGGTCTCTCCTGAATGCTGATAGGGGTGGAGAGGGAACTATATCCCTGGTGGTGGGGTCTGTCTGGAGGTGGTAGAAATGACGGAGGATGATACGATGTATTCGGAGGTTGGTGGGGTGGAAGGTGAAGACCAGTAGGGTTCTGTCCTGGTGGCGATTGGAGGGGCGGGGTTCAAGGGCGGAGGAGCGGGAAGTGGAGGAGATGCAGTGGAGAGCGTCGTCGACCATGTCGGAGGGGAAATTGCAGTCTTTGAAGAAGGAGGCCATTTGAGTCGTTCGGTAGTGGAATTGGTCCTCCTGGGAGCAGATGCGGCGGAGGCGGAGGAATTGGGAATGTGGGATGGCGTTTTTACAGGGGGCAGGGTGGGAGGAGGTGTAATCTAGGTAGCTGTGGGATTCGGTCAGTTTGTAGTAAATGTCTTTATTGAGTCGGTCGCCCGAGATAGAAATGGAGAGGTCTAGGAAGGGGAGGGAGGAATCTGAGACAGTCCAGGTAAATTTGAGGTCGGGGTGGAAGGTGTTAGTAAAGTGGATGAACTGTTCAACCTCCTCATGGGAGCACGAGGTAGCGCCAATACAGTCATCGATGTAGAGGAGGAAAAGGTAGGGGGTGGTGCCAGTGTAGCTGCGGAAGATGGACTGTTCCACATATCCGACGAAGAGGAGGGCATAGCTGGGGCTCCATGTGGGTGCCCATGGCTACTCCTTCGGTTTGGAGGAAGTGGGAGAATTGGAAGGAGAAGTTGTTAAGAGTAAGGACCAGTTCAGTCAGTCGAAGGAGGGTGTCAGTGGAAGGGTACTGGTTGGGTCGGCAGGAGAGGGAGAAGCGGAGGGCTTGGAGGCCTTCGTGAAGGGGGTTAAAGGTGTATAGGGACTGGATGTCCATCGTGAAGATAAGGCATTGGGGGCCGGGGAAGCGAAAATCATGGAGGAGGTGGAGGGCGTGGGTGGTGTCCCGAACGTAGGTGGGGAGTTCTTGGACTAAGGGGGTGTTTTAAAAAATTCTCAAGGTCAAGGACCAGGCTCGCAGGAAAGTAGTCTGACACAGAACAAACAGCCAAGAGGCGAGTCTGCTAGAATATAAGTGTTTTATTCCCCGCAGCGTCGCCACAACCAGGTCTCGTACTTACAACGGGTCTGGTTTATACTCACTCTACGTGTTACCGGAACTGGGAGCCGTCAGTTCTCGTAGAGCGGTTGCCAACAACCCACGCTTGGCGGTTAAACGCAACCCCGGAGCAGACTCTACCGAACTGGAGACTTTTCCAGCTGATATACTCTTTTCCAGATATAAACATTCATGTGAACAGCAGAGCAAGGCTAAAAAACACATTCCATTCTGGTTACATACAGATAAGAAGATTCACACGGGAAGGTGTATAATAAGATTCACACGGGACTAAGCGACACCTTCCATTTTCGGTTAGATTCACACATGTATTGGGACACAATTTTAACCCTTTCACCACATTCCACTGCTTGGCCCAATACATGTGTTACATTATGCCCATATGTATTCTTTCTAACAAGCGCCTACGTACACGCCAAATATACAAGCAAGTCAGGACATTACAGCATGTTAAAATCACCAGGACCGCTACCAGGATCGACAAGGGTGGGAACAGGAATGTCGCCGCAGTGGAGGACATACCACTCAATATGTCCCACCAATGATGAGCTGACTCCACGTCCACTACACGGGCAGCATGTACTACCTCCTGTCCATGTATAAAGGTAGACACCGTAACCTTGGTGACATTGGTTTGATGCTTTCGTAATATCTGCTTAAGCTCCTCGGATCGGTCCAATGCTCGCTTAAACCGATCCAGGGAAATGTTCCAAGGATTCATCAGCACTTTCCACTGCACCTTGGTAAAGTGGCGAGCACTGCTATAAGTGGTCAACAAATAGGTGTGATTCTGCCAGTGCCACTGATAGACATTTGAGAGGCATCCCGAGAACGGTGCTGAGGGAAGCATAGGATGTGGATTATTGGTAGCCACACAGAGCGTGTGTGGCCCAATCTGCCACATCATGTCCCTTGGAGTCTCAACAGTCCATTCGCACAGGGCCGTTCCCTTAGTCAAGCAAGGGTCCCGATACCTGTCCATCAGTAGGCAAGTTTTCCCCTGATCAGTCTGTTCACAAGCGGACAGATCATAGGTAATATTGGTATCTGGGCTAAACCACTGTCCCCTTGTCTTCAGAAAATAATATCCAGAAGATGTAATCACTGGTAATACATAATATCGACAGACCGTAACAGTGTGGGTTACATTCATGGTAACAAAGTATCCGTTACACATAGTTGCGTTACACCATGTTCGCTCTGGATGGGTTATCATCCACAATTTCTCAGATACATTCCATAGTCCCCTCCACGCTTGTACATTGGGGGATGTTACCACACGCAAAAAGCGTTCTTTCTGTATTTGAGCATGCAACATTTGAATATGACAGGCAGTCCAATTTAACTGAGCCGTAATGTTCTCAAACAGTTCCTGAGTGGCACCCCAGACATCCAGTTCCCATTGCAGAGATCGTATCATTATTTCAGCTGTCTCTCCTTGAGTCATCATTACGGATGGCATCCACCTTCCAATAGTATGTAGTCCTTGTGAGGTGGCCTGTCCCGTGTTAGATAATTTAGTACGGGTCACCTCAGAGTCAATGGCATTCGAGATACCCATAACAGTTCCTGCGCCTCCCAGCAGGGTGTCGTACCACGCTCGTCGCCGCCTCTTGGTATGACACTCGGGTATGAGGGGCAACTGTACCCGCCAATGAACATCAGTGTGCAGTACCGCCCGGGCCATCTGTTGACAAGTTGACATAATAGGGGCCAACTGTGTTCGATGCGACCGCACGCCCCCCGTGGCTGGCCCGCCCCGCGTGGGGTTTAATAACGCCTCAGACGGGGCGTTCGTCGAGGGCAGTACCATTATTAACCACATGAATCGATGACGATTCCGAATATCGGTGGCATTGCGCAGCCACAGATCTTCCCCCCGAGCTGTGACGCTCCAATGAGTCCCCGTTGTCCCGCATGTCTGGGTGCGTCGGTCCCACAAACACGTCTTGACTTGGGCATTTACCACCAGGGTGCAATTAGGCGGTATGAACGATATGTCATATTTTTCCCCATCCCGGCGCATGTAGCACTGTGCACACGTGTACAATTGACAGTCGCTGGTGAGAGTCAGAACAACGCACTGCTGACCGGGTTCACATGTAAAATTGTCCTGCGTCCGTCGCTGGCTACTGGCCTCCCACCGCACCTCATGGCGGGCGACCGGTACCAGCGTCCAGGCCGTGATACCGATGCCCTGGAGTGGCCATCCGATCGCGAACATCGCCAATAGGAGTCGCAATCCCCATGACCACCCCATGTTCAAGGCGGAGGGCCAGCCTGCGGGTGCATAGCAATTACAACATTATTTAGGTCTCACGTAAGTAGCACTGGTTCGCCGGGACGTTTGCCCAGGTCGTGTCCACGGGGTACATAATGGTGACCAGACTGTCCTTCCCCTGTGCTATGATTTCGGCCGGCCTGGGGGGGCCGGTCGTCTGGCGCACCCATACCTTGGCCCCCTTAGTGTCAGTAGACCCAAATCCCCCCGTCCCACGCTCAGTAACCGTAACGGGAGCTCCCGTCTCTTCCACCGTTGTAAGGTTACATGGCTTAATGACCAATTGCGCTATTCTGTCCCCCTTCTGTATCACGTAAGGTTCAGCGGTGATGTTGACCAGGATCACCCCCAACTCCCCTTGGTAGTCCGCGTCAATTACGCCTGCCATCACATCAATCCCCTTTAGTGACAGTCCCGACCGCGGGAGGATATGCCCATAGGTTCCAGGGGGACAAATCAATCCTAATCCGGTCTTAATCACCGTAGGTTTCTGTTGGATCAAAGTCTGGGCAGTTAGTGCTCGTAGGTCCAGTCCAGCCGAAGCCGGCGTGGCCCTTACGGGAATATCAGCTTCCTCAGCGAATTTCCACATTTTAATAGGCTGAGTCTTTGGGGTATCACATACTCGTATCATCCTATTCAAGGGTGTTACCCCATTTCCTAATGGGCGGTTATTAATTTGTTTCACCACCCGAATTAGTTGCTTCTTCCAACCTGTTAAGTCATTGCAACCTCCTGCTTTTCGTAGTGAGGACTTCAGAAGCCCATTCATTCGTTCTATAAGTCCCGCAGCTTGTGGGTGATAGGGTACATGATAAACCCATTCCACGTGGTTATCGTGACACCACTGCTTTACCGCCCTTCCTGTGAAATGGGAGCCATTGTCACTCTGGACCTGTATGGGCAATCCATAAAATTGTTCAATCAAATCTAAACATCGCAAGGTAGCCTGTTGATTGTTGTGACGACAGGGATGGGCTACCAAAACCCCAGACATAGTGTCCACAGCTGTACATATGTAGTTACATCCTTGTGAGGAGGGTAAGGGACCCACAAAGTCCATTTGCCAGCTCTGTCCCGGACCATCTCCCCGATGGATATGTCCCATCATGTGTTGGGGCACTCCCTGCCGCTGATGTTGACACTGCTCACACTGGTTTACTGCAGTCTTAACATCATCTACCATAAGATCTATTCCTCGGTCTCGAGCCCATTGCAAGGTTCCTTGCACTCCCCAGTGCCCAGCCTTAAGGTGTGCCCATCTAGCTAGGTCCACTGAGGTGCCCCTTTGCACCATCATGGTTCGGACGATACCATCCACATATCGGTTATGTAGAGCTTCCACATCATTTCGAGATGTATGGGCATCTACGTGGGTGATGTATATGACCAGGTATTGAGCTTTCTCCCATATATCTTCCCATAACTGTTTACCCCATACTTCCCTATTCTGGATCATCCACTGATTGGCCTGCCAAGTTGGCATCCATTGTGTCATGCCGTTAACCACTGACCACGAGTCAGAGAACAAACAAACTCCCATGACCCCTGCTTGCATGACTACCATATGCACTGCTTTTAATTCTGCCCACTGACTACTTTTTCCCTCCCCTAATTCTTCTAGGGTAGTGCCTTGTTTTGGGTTAAAGGCGGCAGCTTTCCATCTACGCTGTCCCGCTTTCCATTGGGCTGACCCATCTACGAACCAAGCCGTGGCTTGTTCATCCGGGGTCAGTTCATCATACCGTTTTCCCATCTTAACGGGTGATTCCTTGTATTCAATCACCTCAAACCGTTTTTCCCCTTCCTCAGGGGCCTCCGCCACTTGCTCATGTAGGACTGACACTCCTTTCTGTCCAGTCCGCACTCTCTCCGACACATACCATTTCCATTTAATGATGCTGCTCTCTTGGGCAGTTCCTATTCGGTGGGTAGTGGGGTCACTAAGTACCCACGGAAGAATAGGGATAGCTGTTCTCATGATCACTTCATGTCCAATGGTCAGGGCTTCGGTTTCCACCAAGCCCCAGTAGCATGCTAATAACTGTTTCTCAAAGGGGGTATACCGTTCCCCTGCTGGGGGTAATTTTCGGGACCAAAATCCCAGTGGCTTACGGGTTCTTCCCTGTTTTTGCCATAAGCTCCAATTGGCATAATCCCCCTGTGCTGAGACTTGCAGTTCTACAGGTCCTGACTGTATCTTTCCCAAGGATACAGCTTGCTGTATCGCTTGCTTGGCCATTTCAAATGCAGTTTGATGGACCTCCGTCCATTCGAACGCTGCCTTTTTCCTCGTAACTCGATACAAAGGTTTTAAAATTTGTCCTAAATGGGGAATATGCTGTCTCCAGAATCCGAATAACCCAATAAATTGCTGCACGTCCTTCTGGGTGTGAGGGACGGCAAAGACCTGAATCTTATTTTTAGCTTTCGCAGTGATTTCCCTTTCCCCCTTGTTCCACACGATTCCTAAGAATTTTACCGTTTGTGAGGGACCCTGGATTTTGGCTGGGTTGATCTCCCACCCATATCCTCGCATATGTTGAACCAGTTGGTCCAGCAATTCCTGAACCTGCTTCTGACTTGTCCCCTGTATCATCATATCGTCAATATAGTGCGAGATCATCACTTTGTCAGGCACTTTAAAGGCAGCCAAGTGTTCTGCAACTATCCGGTGGCAGATAGTAGGGCTATGCAGATATCCTTGGGGCAATCGCGTGAAAGTGAATTGTCTACCCTCCCAAGTGAATGCGAACTGTTCCTGCCTATCTTCGGGAATAGGAATTGTGAAGAAGGCATTAGCCAAATCAATTACTCCGTACCACACCCCTGGATGATGTTGGATTCGTCCTATAATAGTGACGGCATCCGGGACCGCTGCCGTCAAGGCCGGAGTGTGACGGTTTAGTTGCCGATAATCTACCGTCATCCGCCATGACCCATCGGCTTTATGTACGGGCCATAAGGGGTTATTCCACGCCGTGGTGCATGTCCTAAGCACTCCCGCTTCCAAATAATCCTTAATTGTGGCGGATATTTCTTTATGTCCGCCGGGAATCCTATACTGTCTAAGACTTATTACGCGATCGGCGATCGGGATGGGGAAGGGGTCCATTTTAACCTTTCCCACTAACACCGTCCTACAGCGCAAAGCCATTTTCGTGATTCCAAATTCAAACTTCCCTTGTTGGAGGTGAAGTGTTAAACCGGCCAGAATGTCCATTCCCAGGATCCATTCTCTAACCGGTGTAATGATAATTGAATAAGTTTTAATGGGCATTGTACCTATCTTTAGGGGCAATTGTACTGTTTTTCCTTCAATCAGATTACCTCCCAGCCCAACCAGCGTGACTGGGGTTCCTTTAAACTTATGGGGCGTCCCATAGATTAAGGTGGCCTCCGCCCCTGTGTCCACTAGAGCCATAACGGTTTGGACGGATTTGCGCCAATAGATAGTCAATGATACATGAGGTCGAATGTCGTCTGCTGACCATTGGCTCGTTCGTGGGCAAACCCTTGGGGCTTGGCCCGATTCCTATTGTTCCTCCCATTCATCTTCCCCAGACAGCACTGGGTAAAGACGTTTGCCTCGCCCTTCTTTGTTCTTGCCTTTCTTACTAGGTTTCCGGCCACGCCTATCCACTTTATAACACTCTCGGAGGGGAGGCCGTACCTCCTCCTCCTCCTCGTCCTCCGAGGATTCCCACCGCTGGGAAGTGGAAGTTCTACCCCTTCGAGGCTCATTAACAACCGGACCCCGTGTCTGACATTTTTGTGTTAGTAATTCCACTAGGTCTTCCATAGTGGGTCGGGACTCCGTCTCTACCCGGGACACCTTCAGTCCCTTTCGTCTGCATAAGTCTTTTAATTCCGGTGTAGGTAGGCCATCAATCTCCGATGCTGGGACCTGCGCCCGTATCAAAGCTTGCCACAAAGCACGCCGTGAGGGGCCTTGGTTACTTCCTTGATTAGGGTTTACTTTTCCCCCTGCCCGAGCCTCAGGGCGACGCCCCTCCGTGCCCCCCTGAGAAGCACGGGTTGTGGGTCCCCAATCCCCCAAACCACCCATCTCCCTCATCATACTACGGGCATCTCCTAGGGTTTCTCCCCATCCACTCAACATTATGGTTAATAACAGTGGTTTATAATGGGGGGGGGCAGTCTTCACTAGGTGGTCTCTAGTCTGTCTACTAACATTTGTGTTATCTACCTCGTCCAGCACTCCCAGCAACAGGGCATCCCGCACACACAAACGGGTTAGCCTCTGAACCCCTTCCTTAATTGTTGTCCAAGTTCCTTCCAAGGGGGGCCAATCGGACGGGAAGGGATACTGTTCGGCCACTGCCCTGGCATACATCCCAAATAAGGTCCCCATACTGCGATCTATTACCATATCCTTGGCTTGTCTGCGGTACCCCAGGTCTATGGCAGCATCCTTTGCTAATCCACCAAACTTGGGAGCATCCTGATAGTCTACCTGCACTTGTTGCCCCCCTTCCTCGAGGAGCCGAATTAGCCATAGCTCTAACGGCTCCCCAGGATTACGTCGGGTTTTCTGGGTGATAAACAGCACCTCATCGGTAGTGAAGTCTTCCGTTAATTCAGAGAATTCTGCAGGAGGCTGAGCCCGCGGTAATTCATGCATAATTGCCTCCCCTTGTTCATTCCGTATAGGGTTTCCTTCCTCATCTAACATTACCTCCCGTTGCACTGGGAGACGTCTCTGAACCTGCTTTCTCCTAACCACTGGTTTAGCTTGGAGTACGGGTGGGTCCTCTTCGTACTGATCATCTGAATCTCCCCAAATGTTCCCATCCCAATGATCGATATCCCACCGATCCCCGTTATTTAACTGGGCTACAAACGCCCGTACTTGTACCGGGTCCGGGGTTCGAGGGACCTTCCTTTTCTCTTTCCGTTTCTTAGCAGACAGATACATAATAGTTCGTCCTGCTAGTTCAGTTAATGCTGTCAATTCAGCTTTTAACTTCATAATTTCCTGCCTCAACATAGAGGCATCTCCCGAACTGAGTCCCTGCTCATGTTTCAGGAGGGCTAATTCTGCTTCAGCTTTTTGGCGCTTGTCTGACTGTTGTCTACAAGCCGCCGCACAGGCCCACATCCTCCGCTGTACCCCAGGCAAGGGGTTCTTCGGCAGGACTGGGATCCTCTCAAGGGTGGACAGCAGCGACCCTGGGGTTCCTACGCCCTCGGCCTCCCAGTTCTCCGGTCGCCCCCCACCATTTCTCAAACAAACTGCCACGCCATGCCACGGTCCATGCCATCCCGGGACGGTCGGGACCTCCACAGTTTGTTCCTCTGGTTTCTTAGCCTTTTTCCAAAACATTGTTCTGTATCAAAATCTTTCCTCAATTGCGATTGATCCTGCCGGCTACGCCAAAATGTTTTAAAAAATTCTCAAGGTCAAGGACCAGGCTCGCAGGAAAGTAGTCTGACACAGAACAAACAGCCAAGAGGCGAGTCTGCTAGAATATAAGTGTTTTATTCCCCGCAGCGTCGCCACAACCAGGTCTCGTACTTACAACGGGTCTGGTTTATACTCACTCTACGTGTTACCGGAACTGGGAGCCGTCAGTTCTCGTAGAGCGGTTGCCAACAACCCACGCTCGGCGGTTAAACGCAACCCCGGAGCAGACTCTACCGAACTGGAGACTTTTCCAGCTGATATACTCTTTTCCAGATATAAACATTCATGTGAACAGCAGAGCAAGGCTAAAAAACACATTCCATTCTGGTTACATACAGATAAGAAGATTCACACGGGAAGGTGTATAATAAGATTCACACGGGACTAAGCGACACCTTCCATTTTCGGTTAGATTCACACATGTATTGGGACACAATTTTAACCCTTTCACCACAGGGGGACAGGACCGTGTCGAGGTATGCAGAGATGAGTTCGGTGGGGCAGGAGCAGGCTGAGACAATGGGTCAGCCGGGGCAGTCGGGTTTGTGGATTTTGGGTAGGAGGTAGAAACGGGCGGTGCGGAGTTGGAGGCAGTGGATGGGAGATCCCCTGTGGTGATGAGGTTATGGATGATCTGGGAGATGATGGTTTGGTGGTGTGAGGTGGGGTCATGGTCAAGGGGGCAGTAGGAGGAGGTGTCCACGAGTTGGCGTCTAGCTACTGTCAATTGATTATTGTCAATTTTGTTTTGTGTGCTATCCAGATACCTTATATAAGTACATCAGGGTCACAGTAAGGAATGTATATTGTTGCAGCTGCAGATAAGGTGCAGAGAGAAATCAACTTTAAGTCTGTTCGAAAGTCTCATAACAGCAGGGAAGAAGCTGTTCTTGAATATGTTGGTGGCATTGACTCACTACCCCCATATTGTCTCTTTACTTCAACTGAACCATAATTGGATGAAGGCAACATTCTGCACCCTGATTAACCTGTAATCCTCCCTGACACTAAATCTGTACTCCTCAGGAGAATCAAAGACGAAGGGCAGAGGATTGAAATGAGGGACACTGGAGCTTTTTGGGAGAACTCCTCTGAATGGCAGCTGCCAGTTTCTGTTAATAGAAGAGACCAATGCCAGAGAAAAACCATCTGACATCATCCTCACAAATCCATCTGGAAGTGACATGGCTGCCCATGGCAGTGGAATCTCTCAAGATCACATTTCATCCTCACTCCCAGGAATCTCTCCAACATGTCCTATCCCAGAGTTGGGGGGGGTGGGGGGCGAATGCGGTTTGGGAGGTCCAAAACTAGAGTCATAGACTCTCGGGTGGGAGAGGAAAAATTTAAAAGGGGCTACCTTTTCATACAGAGCTGAAATGAGCTGCCAGAGGAAGTGGTGGAGGATGGTACAATTACAACATTTAAAAGGCATCTGAATGGGTATATGAATTGGAAGGGTTTAGGGGATATGGCCCAAATGCTGGCAGGTGAGACTATATTAGTTTAGAATATCTGGTTGGCATGGGCGAGTTGGACCAATGGATCTGTTTCCGTGCTGTACATCTATATGACTCTATGTGTGGGCTGGCTGACTGTGCTCCCTGCTCCCCTCATAGTGCCACTGGCAGATTAACAAGAAGGAATGGAACAAGCACATCAACATAAATTAGGGGACTTTCTGAAAGATGAGCAGCTGCAGGACCAGGTGGCCGTTAGTATTCTATCTGAAATGATATTGTCCTTAGCAATGAAAATTTTCTGTTAAATAAAGGAAAATTGAAGTCACTGCAAGAAAGACAACAATTTGACTCCTCAGGTTCAACTCCACATTCCTGCTCACTTCCTATATCTGTTGATGCCATGACATACCAAAAGTCTGTTGATCTCAGCCTCAAAGTATGCACTCGATGAAATATTCACAACCATCTAGGGCAGACTATTCTGAAGATTCACAGCTCCCTGAGCGAAGAAATCTCTACTCAGCTCCCTATTCCTGGAATTGTAGCCCCACACCCATGTGTTCTGGATTCACCAGCCCTGGGATACAATCACGTAATACCTACCCTGTAAAGCCCCTTCAGCATTTTCTACGTTTCAATGAGATCCCCTCTCAATCCAATGCAAATTTATTTTGGGAAACTTGGTTGGCATGGACGGGTTGAATTGAAGGGTCTGTTTCCATGCTGTATGACTCAATGACTCTATGATGTGTATTTGGTGAGTTGGTGCAGACATGATGGGCCAAATGACCTCCATCTGCACGTAGCTCTTCTGTGATTCTCTGCTAAGGAAACCAAAACCTCACACAGTGTTCCAGGCATAGTCTCAACAAACATCTTGACAACTATAAAAAAATTCTTTATGTTTGTATTTCAATCCCCTTACAAACAGGTCAATATGCCATTTGGATTCCTAGTTGCTTGCTGTACCTGCATGCCACCTTTTTGTATTCAAGTAGACCCACACATCTCTCAACATCAATTTTTTCAAGTTTCATGCAGTTTCTAAATTTTTTTTATTTGTTCTACAACATAAATACCCTAACCATTTCCTACATTATGCACCTACTATCATAAGAGTCATACAGCATGAAAACAGACTCTTTGGCCCAATTTGTCCACGCCAGCCGGGTTTCCTAAACTGAACTAATCCCATTTGCCTGTATTTAGTCGATATCCCTCTAAAGCTGTCCTGTCCATGTATCTGTTTTAAAACATGTTTTAAATGTCGTAATTGTATCCACCTCTACCTCTTGCAGCTCTGTGTGAAAAGGTTGCCCGTCAGGTCGCTTTTAAATCTTTTCTTCTCACCTTCTCTCTAGTTTTGGACTCCTCTACCCTGGGGAATTGACCTTGATTGTTCACCCTATCCATCTCCCTTATGGTTTTATAAAAGTCTGCAAGGTCACCCCTCAGCCTCTGGTACTCCAGTAGGAAAAAGCCCTATCCTACTCAATCTTTCCCTGTAGCTCAAACTGTCCAATCCCAAAAACATCCTTGTAAATCTTTGCTGAATCTTTTCAAGATTCACAACATTTTTCCTATGGCACAAGACCATAATTGAACGCAGTACTCCAAATGTGGCCTAATCAATGTCTCATACAGCTGTATAACAATGCAGCCACTTCTGACCTCCTCACAGATTACATTCCCACCTACCTCTGGATCATGAACAATCCTGGATACGTTAGGCTTGCTGTCTTTGCCTAAGTCACTAATATATATTATTGAAAAATATTGATCCTTGTAACACTCCACAAGTTACAAACTGCCAACTTCAAATTGCCCCATTTGTCCTCACTTTCTGCTTCTTATCTTGATGAATCCTCTATGTGTTATTCTCAATTTTATGACATTGGTTAGGACACTTTTGGAATACTGTGTTAATTCTCTTTGCCTTGCTATAGGAAGGATTTTGTTAAACTGGAAAGAGTTCAGAAAAGATTTGCAAGGAGTTTGCTGAGTCTGGAAGGTTTGAGTGATGAGGGGAAGCTGGAAAGCCTGGGGATTTTTTTCCCTGGAGCATTGGAGGCTGAGGAGTAAACTTATAGAGGAGTATAGATAAGGTGAATAGCCAAGGTTTTTGTTTCCCCAAGGTAGAGGAGTCCAAAACTGGAGGGCATATGTCTAAGATGAGAGGGAAACCATTTAAAAGGGACCTGAGGCGTACCTTTTTTTTGCAGAGATGGTGCATGTATAGCATAAGCTGCCAGAGGAAGTAGTGGAGGCTGGTACAATTACAACGTTTAACACACATTTGGACATGTACATGAATAAGAAAGGTTTAGACAGATACGGGCCAAATGCAGGCAAATCGGACTAGTTCAGTTAAGGAAACTTGGTCAGCATGGACGAGTGGACGGAAGAGTCTGTTTCAGTGCTTGTATGATTCCATATGATTCTAAGTGAACTGTCAAGATTTCCGTCATGGTAGATTCAAATTACTAATTGAAAATGATTAGGAATAATCATACCCCGCTCAATACTAGACATGCATATGGCATTATGGGAATCAGAATAGCAACGGAACTTTGTACTGGACAGACTGAAACTTCACATCTTCCACTTCTCCCACAATCTAGTTAAACAATCATGGCTCAATGAGGAAAATAGAGCATGTATATAGATATAACAATTTGGAGAAGCTATCATACTGGGCTACATGCTAAGTAGATAGCAGTTTCATTGCAACAAACATTGACCTGACCAGTACATAGTAGTAGTGGTAATGAAGGGCATGATATAAATAAGGAAATTAAACTCATAGTGGAGATTTATAAGGGATTACATGATGTGGGCTGTGGTGAAATTTCTCCTTCCAGCAGTGATCTGCAGCTTGCTCCAGAAGCATTAACCTTAAATCCTCAGCTTTATCAGAGATTGCTTTTGGCAGGGAGACTGAATGTAGGTTTTTCCAAACTGTGGCCTCCAGAAGCTGGTCTTCCTGCCCAGCAGTTAGCCAGAATATCTCTGCTATGAAGCATGAAGCAACAACTAATGGTGTGAAGGTATTGTGGTTAAATTCAGCAGGACGTCAATGTTTCCAATTCCATCAGGCTTCCCCAGTGCTCTCACTCTCTCTCTGTGCCTCCCCATATACAATAGGGGGTCAATATGTTCTCTGTGGTTGAGGGGTCAAGAATAAAAAGCATAAATACAAGATGAAACAGAAGAGATTTTGGAGAGAAAACAGGAGATATATACTTTACATTGGGTCATGTTGTAATATCATGGAGTATAACCTTGCTGTAGTCAGTGAAATAGAGGCAACACCAATTGAATTGAATATATGATCAATTTTAAGTCGATTTTCATTAAAACTGTTCAGTTCTTTTTAAACACTTTGCTATATAATTATCTCAGTTTTGGAAATGAATTGACAGCGTTGGCTCCTGACACTGGAGAAATCTGTCCCGAACAATCTAGACAGCAACATGGCTTCAGCTTCATTTGTCCTGTCTTTCACTTTAATGTGATAGCAGTTATAAACACCTCTTGCAACCAGTGATGTCATCAGACTGATTACACAAGCAATGACACTGAAGAATTCCACAGACAGAGAATTCAGAAATAACAAGTAGGTTTTATATTCACTTGTTAAAATTTGAAATTAAGCAATATTAGAAGTGAGACATGCACTCATAATTAAGGTAGTAGCTGGAGCAGTATAAACAAACATTATTTTCAAGAGGAATCCCAGGGAGTGTTGCTGAACAAAGAGACCTTGGAGTGCAGGTTCATAGCTCCTTGAAAGTGGAGTCGCAGGTAGATAGGATAGAGAAGAAGGCGTTTGGAATGCTTTCCTTTATTGGTCAGAGTATTGAGTAAAGGAGTTGGGAGGTCATGTTGTGGCTGTACAGGACATTGGTTAGGCCACTGTTGGGTGTAATTCTTTTTGGAAAGATGTTGTGAAACTTGAAAGGGTTCAGAAAAGATTTACAAGGATGTTGCCAGAGTTGGAGGATTTGAGCTAGAGAGAGAGGCTGAATGCAGAGGGTGGTACAATTGGAATTGGAATGAGCTGCCAGAGGAAGTGGTGGAGGCTGGTACAATTGCAACATTTAAAAGGCATTTCGATGAGTATGTGAATAAGAAGGGTTTGGAGGGATATGGGCCGAGTGCTGGCAGATTGGACTAGATTGGATTGGGATATCTGGTCAGCATGGATTAGTTGGACCGAAGGGTCTGTTTCCATGCTGTACATCTCTATGACTCTATGATCTATGAGTCTATAAGAATATAATTTTTATTATGGAATGGAGAAATTTAAAAATCTATAAAGGTAACATTCTTTCTTCAGTGCCAGAGAGTTTGCTATTAAAAATAGTGATAGTCCCTGTCACTGATATGAACCGACAGAGTGATTAGTGACCACCGTGACTTGGTAACGTGCAATACTTCATGTGTCAGCTGTAGCAGAACGTACCTCTCAAAATGGTCCACTTCAGTCATCAACCAAGATGCTTGAAGTGAGTGGGAGCAATACGGACAACTGATGACAATGGGAACATTGAAGGTCTGCTGAATTTAAACACAATATCTTAATATCACCCCATAGGAACATATTGTTTTCTGTGGATCTATCATAGTTTTTGTAGATGGAAGGATCCAGTGGAATATATTAACTCCCTGTCAATTGTATTTTCTTAAAAAATGCAAGAGTCATAAAGTTACACATAATGGAAAGAGACCCTTCAGCCCATCATGTCTGCAACAGCCATCAAGAACTCTAATCCCATTTTTCAGCATTTGGCCCATAGCCTTTTCTGCCACAGTATATGGAATGTTCATCGAAATACATTGTAAATGTGGTTCTAGTGATTGTAATGACACAGACCCATGTGGGTCTGCTCTTGGGCCTCGCCACACTGGCTGTTAACAGATCCAGACAGCGGGTCATGGACGGGGTCATTATGGCTGATTGCCTGCCCCTCTTCCGCGGTTACGTTTGTGCCAGTGTGTCCCTGGAGAAGGAGCATGCCGTGTCTACCAACACCCTCGAGGTTTTCAAGGAGAGGTGGGCTTCATGGGGCGTGGAATGCTTTGTTTCCCCCTCCAACTGTATTTTGATTTAACCCTAGCCCTACCTTTCACATTTTCTTTCACATAGGCTTTGCGCTTAAGGAACATCAGCGCCTTCACATCTTGAATATCTTTAATGAACCAGCCTTAACAGCATCTCTGGTAAAAAGAAACTCCACAGATTCATCACCCTGCCTTATTCTGAGATTATGCCCTCAAGGGGAAACAACTTCTCAGCAACTACTCTGGCGAATCCCCTAAGAAGCTTCTATGACTCAATAAGGTCTCTTCTCATTCAATAGGTACAGGCCCAGCCTACTCAACCTCTCCTCATAAAAAAAATCCCTCCATTGCCTCGACCAAACTAATGAATCTTTACTGGACTGCCTTACAAAAGGGAACCAAACTGTTCATAGTATGCTAAGGCTGCTGTAATTAATGTCTTCTATAGATTTTGAAAGATCTTATTATTTTTATACTGCATCCGCTTTGAAATATTGTATGCACTTCTGGTCTCCCTCCTATCGGAAGAATGTTCTGAAACTTGAAAGGGTTCAGAAAAGATTTACAAGGATGTTGCCAGGGTTGGATACATTGAGCTATAGGAAGAGCTGAATAGGCTGGGGTTATTTTCCCTGGAGCGTTGGAGGCTGAGCGGTGACTTTATAGAGGTTTATAAAATCATGAGGGGCATGATAAATAGGGTAGGGTAAATACAAATGGTTTTTTCCCTGGGGTGGGGGAGTCCAGATGTAGAGGGCATAGGTTGAGGGTGAGTGGGGAAAGATCTAAGTGGCAACATTTTCACGCAGAGAGTGATGCATGTATGGAATGAGCTGCTGGTGGAAGTGGTGGAGGCTGGTACAATTACAACATTTAAAAGGCATCTGGATGGGTATATGAATAGGAGAGGTTTAGAGGGATTTAGATTAGTTTAGGATATCTGGTTTGCATGGACGAGTTGGACCGAAAGGTCTGTATCCATGCTGTACATCTCAATGACTCTACAACTCAAAATAAAGGGCTATATTCAATCTGCCTTTCCTATTACCTGCTGAACGTGGATACTAGGTTTTTGTGATTTATGTATAAGGATCCACAAATATTTCTGTGTTGCTACTTTCTGTAGTCTTTCACTGATTAAATAACAAACAATTCTTCTATTCTTCCTAATGAAGCGGATAACTTGACTTTTTTGAAATTACATTTGATCTACCAAGTTTTTGCCTACTCACCGAGCCTGTCTATACCTGTATGCAGGGAGAAAGTAAGGACTATAGATGCTGGAGAGACAGAGTCAAAAGGTGTGGCACAGGAAAAGCACAGCAGGTCATGGCAGCATCTGAGGAACAGGAGAATCGACGTTTCAGACATAAACCCTTCATCGGGAATGGGCGGGGCGGGGTTGCGGGGGAAGGTAGGTGGTAAGGCAATAGTTGGATGCAGGTGGGAGGTGATTGTGATTGGTTGGAGGGGATGGTGGTACTGATGGTTGGGAAAATGGACAGGTAGGACAATTCAAGAGGGCACTGCTGAATTGGAGGGTTGGATCTGGGATGAAATGGGGGGAGGGGAGATGAGGAAACTAGTGAAGTCAATGTTGACCCCATGTGGTTGAAGGCTCCCAAGTCGGAAGGTGAGGCTAAGATTTGGCGGTGGAGGAGACCCACAAATTGATTTTCCTTGGTGGAATGGGAGAGAGTGTTGAAGTATTTGGCCACAGGGCGGTTGGGTTGGGTGGTGCGTGTATCACAAATATGTTCTCTGAAACACTCTGTGAGTTGGCGTCCTGTCTCTCCAAAGTAGAGGAGACCACATCGAGAGCAATGGACACAGTAGATGAAGTTGGTGGATGTGAAGGAAACTCTCTGCTGGATGTGGAAGGAACCTTTGGGGCCTTGGACGAAGGTGAGAGGGTAGGTGTGGGTGCAGGTTTTATACCTCTTAGGGTGGCAAGGTAAGGTGCCAGGTGTCGAGAGTGGGTTGGTGGGAGGTGTGGATCTAACGTATGAGTCATGGAGGGAATGGTCTCTGTGGAATGCAGATAGGGGTAGGGAGTGAAATATATCTCTGGTGTTGGGGTCTGACTGCAGGTGGTGGAAATGGCTGAGGATAATGCACTGTATCCAGCGATTAGTCAGGTGGAAGGTGAGGACTGGGGGGGGGGGGGGCGGTTCTATCCTTGTCTATCCTTGTTGTGGTGGAGGGTTGGGGTTCAAGGGGGAAGTGGCGGAGATGTGCTGGAGGTCATCATTGACCAAATGGGAGGGAAACTTGCACTCCTTGAAGTAGGAGGCCATCTGGGCAGTTCTGGAGTGGAATTGTTCCTTCTGGGAGCAGATGTGGCAGAGGTGGAGGAACTGGGAGTAAGGGATAGCATTTTTACAGGAGGTAGGATGGGAGGAGGTGTAGTTCAGGTAGCTGTGGGAGTCGGTGGGTTTGAAGTAGGTGTCTGTGTTGAGTCAGTCGGCGGAAATGGAGATGGAGAGGTTCAATAAGGGGAGGGAGGAGTCCAAGATGGTCCAGGTGAACTTGAGATCAGGGTGGAAGGTGTTCATGAAGTTGATTAGCTGTTCAACCTCCTTGTGGGAGCACAAAGTGATGCTGATACAGACATTAATGTAGCAGAGTAAGAGGTGGGGAACGGTGCCAATGTAACTGTGGAAGATGGAATAGTCCACGTATCCAATGAAGAGGCAGGAATAGCTGGGGCCCAACTGGGTGCCCATGGCTACCCCTTTGGTCTGAAGGTAGTGGGAGGATTCAAAGGAGAAGTTGTTGAGGGTGAGAACCAGTTCCGCCAATCGAATGAGTGTGTCAGTGGAAGGGTACTGGTTGGGTCGGTGGGAGATAAAGAAACAGAGGGCTTTGAGGCCCGCATCATGGCAGAGGGATGCATACAGGGACTAGATGAGGCATGGGGTGTGGGGAAATGAAAGTCATGGAGGAGGTGGAGGGTGTGGGTGGTGTCCCGAATGTATTTGGGGAGTTTCTGGACCAAGGGGTACAGGACGGTGTCGAGATATGAGGAGATAAGTTCAGCGGGGCAGAAGCAGGTGGAGATGATGGGCTGGCTAGGGCAGTCAGGTTTGTGGATTTTGGGTAAGATATGGGGTTCCGGGACTATGAGGTTGGAGCTGTGGATGGGAGATGATGAGATTGTGAATGGTCTGGGAGATGATAGTTTGGCGATGGGAGGTGAGGTCGTGGTTGAGGGCATGGTAGGAGGAGGTGTACATGAGTGGGCACCTGGCTTCAGTGGTGTAGAGGTCAGTGTGCCAAACTATCACTGCAACCCCCTTCTCCGCAGCTTTAACAGTGATGTTGGGGTTGGAGAGGAGGAAGTAGAAGGCTTGCTTTGTGATGGTGAGAGGTTGGAGTGGGTGAGAGGGGTGGACAGGTTGAGGCAGTCAATGTCATGGTGGCAGTCAGAGATGAAGAGATCGAGGGTGGTTAAGAGCCCAGGATGGAGTGTTCAATGGATCAAACATGCTGAAGGTGGGCGAAGGGGTCCTCAGAGTGTGGGTGGGAGTCATGATTACAAAGAAAGCACAGAGGCGGAGGTGGCAGAAGAAAAGTTCAAGGTCGCAACGTGTATGGAATTTATTGACCTGGGAGCATAGTGGGATGAAGGTGAGACCTTTACTGAGGACTGATCATTCATCCTCAGTGAGGAGGTGGTCTGGGTGAATGGTTAAAACCTGGCACGGCTATGGGCTCGGACCTGGTGTAGAGCTGGAGTTGGGAGTGGGGACAGTGAATGTTTCTGGAGTGGGAGTGGTCATGTGATCGTTGGTGATGTCAAGGGTCATGTCACCAGAGGAAGTGACATAAATGGCCGCGGTTGGGGGGACATAAGCAGTGTATTCAGTGGCACCCTTGGGGATGGTAGTGATGTTCTGGGTGGTGTTGACTGAAGCGATGTCTCCAGCTGCTAAGTGGAGGCCACCTGGTCAGCAGAGCTTTGGTGACTGATGTCAGTGGCAGCAGAAGTGGCATGTTCAGCGGCAACCATAGGGGCGGGAGTGGTGTCTATAGTGGGGTAAGCGTAAGCAATGCTTTTTGTGGTATGCACGGAGTTGGCATGTTCAGCAGCAGTGTTCCGGTGAGTGACATTAGTGGGGGCATAAATGGCATAGGCAGCAGCAATCACGGGGGGTTGAAGTGATGTAGTGGGCACCATTCGTGAAGCTTTCGGTGGCAATCACAGAGGTGGTGGTCCTGGCGGCAATTGCGGAGGCAGTATTGTTGGCGGTGGTCATGGTCACTTTGGTGGCGGGGAGGAAGTGACATCATAATTTGCAGTGCTGGTGTGAGTGTAGCGGCTGCATGGATAATGGCGTCCAACCTGTTCCAGAGGCTGGGGGAAGGGTCTGGAGTGGTCAAGGAATCCCTGGTTTATAGGTGAGTACATGAGAGTTTGGTGTACTTAGATTCCTTGAAATCCGATTAGCTGGAGAAACAGTGTTTGTTCAGTGTGTGAATCCTTCTCAGGATGAAGATCAGCAGAGCTCCTTTGCAGGTCTGGGAGAATGTGGCCCTGAGCTGGGGCAGGGCTCATTGCAGGGACAGTAGGTGGCAGTGCATGGCTGCAAGAGTGCAGTGGAGAATCCGGAGAGAGAGGCATTTCTGGAGGTTTTGGATTTACTGTCCATAGTGGTTGTCCTGGTCGGATCCAAATTGTGATGATCTGAATGTAGTCTGGAGTTCATGGAGGATAAATCGGTTATGTAGACAGGCAGTCCAACTCACAGTGTTTCAGGGAACATCTCTGGGACACATGCATCCAACAATCCCACTGCCCTTTAGCTGACCACTTCAACTTCCCCTTCCACTCCACCAAGGCTATGCAAGTCCTATGCCTCCTCCACAGCACCAAATCCAAGTCACCCAACGACTGGAGGAAAACGCCTCATCTTCCACCTTGGGACCCTTCAAACACATGGGATCAACATTGATTTCACTAGTTTCCTCATCTCCCCTCCCTGCACCACCCTCCAACTTGGCACCGCCTTCTTGACCTGACCTACTTGTCAATCTTCCTTCCTGCCTATCTGTTCCACCCTCGCCACCGACCTATCACAATCAACCCACAAACTCCATCAACCTATTGCCTTCCCAGCTAGCTTCCCCCCAGCCGTACCTCCATCTTTCTATTTATCTCTCAGCCCCTTTCCCCCCTCCACATTCCTGATGAAGGGCTGATGCCCAAAACATCGACTCTCCTGCTCCTCTATATCTGTTTGCAGACTCTTTGTGACTTGCTCACCACTAGACTTCCCACTTATTTTTGTGTCATCTAGAAACTTGTCTATCGTAAATATATTTTCCTTATCTAATTCATTAATATATATACTGTAAATAATTGGGGCCTCAAAACTGATCTTTGTAGAATCACATTAATTGCAGGTTGCCATCCTGAAAATATCCCCACTTATCACAACTCTGGTGTATCCTGTTAGTTCGCTAATTGTCTATCCGTAAATATGCACCACGCCAACACCATTGGTCCATGTCTTATTTAGTAGCCTCTTGCATGGTACCTTGGCTGCTGAAAGTCTAAATATATTACCTTGACTGCTTCACCTTTGTCCATCCTGCTTGTTACCTCCACGAAGAATTCTAATAAATGTGTCAGATATGATTATCTATCTGTCCTGTTGACATCAAGGTTGTATATACATGCAAACCAAAGTCTCTCAAGATTCTTTGTACTTCCTAAGGTTTTACTATATATGATGTATTCCATTGTCTTGTTAGCCCTCACAAAACATATCATCACACACTTTCCAGTAGTAAATTCCATTTGCACTGTACACACATGAGAAAAACCCATCTAGATTGGATTACTTACAATAGTGGAAACTGGACCTTCGCCCCAACAAGTCCAACCCACCCATACCCCTACACCTAACACGATGGGCAGTTTAGCATGGCCAATTCACCTGACCTGCACATCTTTGGACTGTGGGAGGAAACTGGAGGAAACCCACGTAGACACAGGGAGAATGTGCACACACCACACAGTCAGTTGCCTGAGGCGGGAATTGAACCCAGGTCTCTGGCGCTGTGAGGCAGCAGTGCTAGCCACTGTGCCACCGTGCCACTCACTATATCATCCTGTAGTTTTATCTGAGTTATTCCTGATGCTACCAATGTCATCTGTGAGCTTAATGATGATACATACTACATTGTTATTATTGAATCATGACTTTCTCCACAAACACCAAGGAACTCATTACCAAGCCCTGTGGTATGCCACTGGACGCAGGCTTCCAGGCGAAGAACAACCTTTGATCATTACCCCCTGGATCCTGCACATCCCTAGATCTCCACCATTCTCATTTGCACACCTAGTAACCTCTCTGAAAAATTCTATCAAATTTATTAGACATGATCCACCCCCAACAAAGCCATATTGATTTTCTTTGATTAATCCTTGTCTCTCCAAGTAGAGATTAATTATGTCCCTCAGAACTTTTACCAATAATTTTTAGACTGATATTAGATTCATTGCCCTGTAGTTTCTTGGTTTCCAATCTTCCCTCTTGAATAATGGAACCACATGAGCTGTACAGGGCTTCCATTGTCTGAGGCCATTGTGACTGCCATAAGGTCCCTTTTTATTCCTCATCCAATCCTTTACAACCCATGACATTCAGGGTTCTCTGGATATGTTGGCTCTGCATTCTTAATATTACCTTTTTGAGTGGTATCCACTCCACTGACGTGTGGAGTCAGTGTAGTTTCTGTAGTTTCCTACAAGTAGCTGCTCCCAGTTCACTTACATCAAATCCTGTCTCGTTATATTAAAGTCAGCCTACACTGAATTCAGAATCTTTATTTCAGGTCCATCTTTGTACTTTTCCAAAATGACGTTAAATCTGACCGAGTCGGGATCAAGATCACCAAACTGTTCCTCCACTGACATTTAAATCATTTACTTGACTTTATTTACCAAAACTAGGTTCAGCACCACCCTTTCTTAATTCATTCATGGAATGAGGACAATGCAGACTAGGCCAGCATTTATTGTCAACTGTATTACTGTTGGTCTGGGGTTACATGTAGGCCGTACAAGGTAAGGATTGCAGTTCCCCTTCTTACCAAACATTGGTGAATGAGATAGGCTTTTCTGACGACAGATTCATGGTCAATATTAGTCTCTTAATACCAGAATTTGTTTTTGAACTCAAATTGAACCATCTGCCATACTGGGATTTGAACGCAGGTTCCTGGATCATTACCACATCTCTGAATTAACAGTCCAGTAATAATATCATTAGGCTATGACGTCCCTCTTGGAGGACTGCCTATGAGTTGGCTGAAAAAAAATGTTTTCCTTGATTAAGAATTTCCCCTCCAACCCTTTTTCACTTTGTCTATCCCAGTTAATGTTGGGGAATTTGAATCCTCCTCCTATTATTACCCTACTGTTTTTATAGATCTGATATTTGCCGACTACTTGTCCCTCTATCACCCTTTGGCTGTTAGGAGGTGTAAAGTACTCTCCCAAAAATGTAATTGCCATATGGTCTCCTTTGAGGAACTTCCTAAGAAAACATTCTTCCTTATTAAAGGAATGGACTCCTTGATCAATACTGCAACACCAACCCCTCTTTACATATCACAGTGTCCCCACTCTCCTGTCTTCCCTGAATATTCTACATCCCAGAATATTAAGCTGCCAGTCCTGCCCCTCCCTCACCCATGCCTCCATGATAGCAATGGTATCATCTTGCAATGCGTTAATCAATACGCTCAAATCATCTGCCTTATTTGCAAGATCTTGCACTAAAATAAACACCACCTGCCTCAGAATGCTGTCTTGTGCTTTAACTTGACATATCAGCTCTGCCTTCCAGACTGACTTGGTTAAACTTGAATGATTTGATTTGCTGTTCAATTGATGGAAAAAAATTGCCAATACCATAATTTTTTTGTACCTCCCAACTCCAAGGATGTCTACAAAGGTACTTTTATATAGATGTGAACTCGTAATGGATACCATTTCTGTGCAGCATGCCTAGTGTCTGCAGTTTATCACATGTATTGAACCACAGAACAAGTATATTGTGATGAAGTAGTGCAAAATGGATCTATCTACCTTTGGAGAATAGATGTACAATTGCTAATTTACAGCGATGCTTTCTTATACAATATTTCTGGGCTGCGATTTCTGCCAATATCAGACATGTAAATATATATTCAGCAAGCTGCTCTTGAAATTCCTATTTCTTTCTGGAAGTCCTTCAAGATAAGGAGGAAGATTGGGAGCTTTCCCTAGTTGATGGGATTAAAGTTGAAAAGGAGTGGGAATTGGAATTTAAGGTGTATTATTTAAATATATTTCAATAAAATTTAAGTTTGGATTTTTGAATTCTGAATAGTGTACTGTATTAGGCTTTCAGCTGGAAGGTTGTGGAATTATTTTGTTGCTGGGAGGGGAAAACATTAATCGCTTGAAAAAAATGCCTTTGATTATCAGTTGGACAGTTTGGTCAGTTCTTGGTTGAAGCTTGTGCTCAAAATGGTTGCTCCTGAGAAAGGGTTTTCGGATTGTTCAGAAAGCTGTTACCTTAATGTAAGGAGTTGAAAACCAGAAGTGCCTAGTTGAAGCCCTAAAGGGGTTATTTGAAGCTGAGAAAGCCTCCGTTCAGTTGTATAAAGACTCAAAGAAAGGGCTTTCAGATTTTCAGGAGGAGGATATGAAGCCACTGTCACATTAAGATTTAGAGATGTGAAGAAGATGGAAGTTACCTCTGCCGCTTGAGTACTGTAATAGGATGCTATTGGGATGTATGGGATTGTATTTTTATTGTATGAAATAGTTTGATTTATTCTATTCAATTTTCATTTTTCTGAGCACTAAACATTTTTTGTTGTTAAAACCAGATCTGTAGCATTGTGTGTTTGCGTTTCACTAAAAGATCATTCTGTTAAAAGGTGGGGGGGAGAAAAAAGGAAATCTAACGAGCCAGATTTCTGATTTGTCCAGTGATCATATCAAATGTTAATACAATAGGACTCTTTAAAAAATGCAGAATTAGCAGATTGAATCAACGGTTCAGTAGAATAATTAAAATTTTAATCCCTTCTCTGTCTCCCACAGCAATACTGACTGTCAGTACAGCATGGTATTCCTAACATTCTTGCTATGTTACAAAACCTGGGAGAGTGCTCACATGTTGCATCCCTTTATTTACTTTCATGCATGTTATTTATAAAATTGCTTTTAAAATGTGTATCAAACTGCATGAACATACTTGAGGCTGGTATAATGAACTATTTAATGTTTTAATCATTTTTAAAGAGCACTTAGGTCCTGAAGTCTTTTTTGGAGGAATATAGCAAAACACTTCTAAGAGAAAAAGCAATGATTGTTTCTATATACATAGTTCCCTCGAACATGGGTTTCATGATTATGAAACTAACCAAGGTTTTAACCTTTGCGCAAATATGTTGACTTTTCTCAAACAAAATGTAGGATGTCCAAGGCTCTATTTATTATTGCATAATTTCTAGAGGAATTATTGACATGTTTGTGTATATAAAAACTGAGCAGCTGAAGGTAAATTTGTTTTTCTGGGCCAATATGAACCAGACCACATTATCAATACTGTAAGTGTTTTCACAAATTTATTTTCTTACTCAGATATCTGTTTTCGCTGATTAATAAAACATTTATTTAACAAACAGAACAAAAGGTCAATGCTACGAAAAGCAACTTAAAGTGCATTTCTGTATGTAGTTTTAAAGAAAACCTGACTTGTACTCTTTGTCCTTGTTCTTTTCATCAATAATTCACTTGATATCTTTTGACTAAAACCCATGATAAATAAAAGGATTGCATAAAGGTGTTTTTTTTACTTCATTTGTGGGGAATGGGCACCATTGCCTGGGCCAGCATTGATTGTCTGTCCCTTGTCGCCCTTGAGAAGGGGATATGAGGTGCTTTCTTGAACCACCGCAGTCCACATGATATGGATCCACCCACAATGCCATTAGAGAGGGAATTTGATAACTATTTTAAACTTCCTCAGTAACAAACCCTGTCTTCTGCATGATTATTAATTGCTTACATTTTGTCAGATTTTTTTGCTGCCTTCTAAAGTTATCTTTCCAACCACTGCTCCCAGAAAAATGTTCAGTAATTGGTTGCAGTGATGTTGACTAAAGAAATTGAGGGTTTGGTTAAGAAAAAGAAGGAAGCGTATGTCAGGTACAGACAGGAAAGATCAAGTGATTCCTTAGAAGAGTATAAAGGAAGTAGGAGTATACTTAAGAGGGAAATCAGGAGGGCAAAAAGGGAACATGAGATAGTGTTGGCAAATAGAATTAAGGAGAATCCAAAGGGTTTTTACAAATATATTAAGGACAAAAGGGTAGCTAGGGAGAGAATAGGGCCCCTCAAAGATCAGCAAGGCGGCCTTTGTGTGGAGCCAGAGAAAATGGGGGAGATACTAAATGAATATTTTGCATCAGCATTTACTGTGGAAAAGGATATGGAAGATATAGACTGTAGGGAAATAGATGGTGACATCTTGCAAAATGTCCAGATTACAGAGGAGGAAGCGCTGGATGTCTTAAAACGGTTAAAGGTGGATAAATCCCCAGGACCTGATCAGGTATACCCGAGAACTCTGTGGGAAGCTAGAGAAGTAGTTGCTGGGCCTCTTGCTGAGATATTTGTATCATCGATAGTCACAGGTGAGGTGCCAGAAGACTAGAGGTTGGCAAACGTGGTGCCACTGTTTAAGAAGGGCGGTAAAGACAAGCCAGGGAACTATAGACCGGTGAGCCTGACCTCAGTGGTGGGCAAGTTATTGGAGGGAATCCTGAGGGACAGGATGTACATATATTTAGAAAGGCAAGGACTGATTAGGGATAGTCAACATGCCTTTGTGTGTGGGAAATCATGTCTCACAAACTTGATTGAGTTTTTTGAAGAAGTAACAAAGAAGATTGATGAGGGCAGAGCAGTAGATGTGATCTATGTGGGCTTCAGCAAGGCATTTGACAAGGTTCCCCATGGGAGACTGATTAGCAAGGTTAGATCTCATGGAATAAAGGGAGAACTAGCCATTTGGATACAGAACTGGCTAAAAGGCAGAAGACAGAGCGTGGTGGTGGAGGGTTGTTTTTCAGATGGAGGCCTGTGACCAGTAGAGTGCCACAAGGATCGATGCTGGGTCCTCTACTTTTTGTCATTTACATAAATGATTTGGATGCGAGCATAAGAGGTGCAGTTAGTAACTTTGCAGATGACACCAAAATTGGAGGTGTAGTGGACAGCGAAGAGGGTTACCTCAGATTACAACAGGATCTGGACCAGATGGGCCAATGTGCTGAGAAGTGGCATATGGAGTTTAGTTCAGATAAATGCAATGTGCTGCATTTTTGGGAAAGCAAATCTTAGCAGGACTTATACACTTAATGGTAAGGTCCTAGAGAGTGTCACTGAATAAAGAGACCTCGGAATGCAGGTTCATAGCTCCTTGAAAGTGGAGTCGCAGGTAGATAGGATAGTGAAGAAGGCGTTTGGTATGCTTTCCTTTATTGGTCAGAGTATTGAGTACAGGAGTTGGGAGGTCATGTTGTGGCTATACAGGACATTGGTTAGGCCACTGTTGAAATATTGCGTGCAATTCAGGTCTCCTTCCTATCGGAAAGCTGTTGTGAAACTTGAAAGGGTTCAGAAAAGATTTACAAGGCTGTTGCCAGGGTTGGAGGATTTGAGCTATAGGGAGAGGTTGAACAGGCTGGGGCTGTTTTCCTTGGAGCGTCGGAGGCTGAGGGGTGGCCTTATAGAGGTTTACAAAATTATGAGGGGCATGGATAAGATAAACAAAGTATTTTCCCTGGGGTGGGGGAGTCCAGAACTAGAGGGCATAGATTTAGGGTGAGCGGGGAAAAATATAAAAGAGACATAAAGCGCAACTCTTTCACACAGAGGGTGGTACTTGTATGGAATGAGCTGCCAGAGGATGTGGTGGAGGCTGGTACAATTGCAACATTTAAGAGGCATTTGGATGGGTATATGAATAGGAAGGGTTTGGAGGGATGTGGACCAGGTGCTGGCAGGTGGGACTGGATTGGGTTGGGATGTCTGGTTGGAGTGGACAGGTTGAACCGAAGAGTCTGTTTCCATGCTTTACACCTCTATGACTTTATGACTCTAAGTAATGGCTTAGTCTGGCCCAGTCTGCCATTCCCTCTTCCTTCCTGTGAATAAATGAGTGGTTACTGTGCTCAGTCCGTGTCTGTGTGGGTTTCCTTTGGATGCTCTGGTTTCCTCTCACAGTCCAGAGATGTGCATGTTAGGTGAATTGGCCATGCTAAATTGCTCATAGTGTTCAGGGATGTGTAGACTATGTGTATTAGTCAGGGGAAGTGTAGAGCAATAGGGTAGGGGAATGGGTTAGGTGGAATATTCATCGGAGAATCAGTGTGGACTTGTTGGTCAAAATGGCCTGTTTCCACACCGTAGGGATTCTATGTTTCCAACTCTATTTGAGATTAGGAAGTTACTATGTGGGAATGAATGTTCAAATTGGGTTAGAAATTTATCTTATGTCACTTTATTATTAGATAGCATCATATTGAGTGTCAGCTATATTCTATAGATACTCAGTTCCATTATCTTTATGAGGTGCTGGAGGACAGCAGGGTGGCTAAAGTTAAGCCTTTATTTAAGCAAGACTGTATAGAGAAGCCTGAGAACTGTTGACCTGTGAGTTTGAAATCAGTGGTGGGTACGTTGTTGGAGGGAATTTTGAGAAATAGGATTTACATGAACTTTGAGAGGCAAGGATTGATTCGGGATAGTCAACGTGGTTTTGTGCATGGGATGTTGTGGCTCACAAACTTGATAGAGTTTTTTTGAGGATGCAACCAAAAAGATTGATAAGGGCAGAGCAGTAGACATTGTCTTACATGGACCTTAGTACAGCCTTTGACAAGTTTCCATCGGGTTCAGGGAGAGCAAAATTGGCTTGACAGTAGGAGTCAGAGGGTGGTAGTGGAGGGTTGCTTTTCGGACTGTGCTCCACATCTGTGCTGGGTCCACTCTTGTTCGTTATTTTTATAAACGATTTGGATGGCAATTTAGGAGGCATGGTTAATAGGTTTGTGGATGACACCAAAATTGGTGGTTATAGTAATGGTGAAGAAGTTTATCAAAGACAACAAAGAGATCTTGATCAAATGAGGCCATGGGCTGAGGAGTTGCAGATGGAGTTTAATTTGGCTAAATGCAAGGTATTGGTATTACATTTTGGTAAAACAAACAAGGGCAGGACTTATACACTTAATGGTAGGCTCCTGGGCAGTGTTGTCAAAGAGAGAGACTTAGGAGTTCAGGTACCTAGTTCCTTGAAAGGTGCACCGTAAGTAGACAGGGTGGTTAAAAAGGCATTTCGCACACTTGTATTCATTGCTTAGACTCTTTAATATAGGAGTTGGGACATTGTGTTGAGGTGGTACAGGATGCTGGTGAGGCCACTTTTGGAGCACTGTGTACACTCTGGTCATCCTGCTTTAGGAAGAATATTATTACATTGGAAAAGGTTCAGAAAATGTTTACAAGGATGTTACCGAAACTGGAGGATTCGAGTTATGAGGATTGGTTGGATAGGCTGGGACTTTTTGCATTGGAGCGTAGGAATTTGAGAGGTGACTTTATCAAATCATGAGGTTTATAAAATCATGAGGGGCATGGATAAGGTGAATGGCAAAGTTCTTTTCCCTAAGGTGGGGGATTTCAAAACTAGAGAGCATATTTTTAGGGTGAGAAGAGGAAGATTTAAAAAGGACTTGAGGGGCAACTTTTTTCACACAGAGGGTGGATCTTGTGTGGAATGAATTTCCAGAGGAAGTGGTAGGTGCAGGTATAGTTATAACATTTGTAAGACCATTTGGACAGGTACATGAATAGGAAAGGTTTGGAGGAATATGGGGCAAACGCAGGAAAATGAGACTTGTTTCGTTTGGGAGACTTGGTCATCATGGATGAGGTGGACCAAAAGGTTTGATTCTGTGTTGTATGACCCTATGACTCTCCAACTAAATAGAAGGGTGCGCGTACAATAGCTGACTGACGTGATAGTTCCTGTAGAGAAATACTCTCCAAGGCATACCTCTACTCAATATCAAAATATTAGATCCCTGACTTTACTTAGCAATTTAATCACTAGCGCTTTTGATATCTAAGCTGGAAATGTGTTGCTGGAAAAGCGCAGCAGGTCAGGCAGCATCCAGGGAACAGGAGAATCGACGTTTCGGGCATAAGCCCTTCTTCAGGAATGATATCTAAACCCTACTTAGCTTTTCAGCATCAGTATTGACTTTCAAAAGATCAGTTACATTTCTAGACATTGTACAAAAGTTATATTTTATTAAATATGTATAAGATAATCAGAGGGTCAGATAGGGTGGACAGTGAGAACCTTTTTCTTCAAATGGTGAAGGCTAGTACGAGGGGACATAATTTTAAGTTGAGGGATGATAGATATAGGACAGATATCAGGGATAGTTTCTTTACTCAGAGAGTAGTAGGGGCGTGGAATGGCCTGCCTGCAACAGTAGTAGACTCACTGACGTTAAAGGCATTTAAACGGGCATTGGACATACATATGAATAATAATGGAATGGTGTAGGTTAGATGGGTATCAGATTAATTTCACAGGTTGGCACAACATTGAGGACTGAAGGGCCTGTACTGCGCTGTAACATTCTATGTTCGAAATAGAATGAATCCTATATATGATTGTGTTGAGATTAAATAACAGGCATTTCTATGTCTCAGTAATGAGGAGGGAAGAAGTTAAAGAGTTCAGTCAAACCTTACCTCAATTAGAAGATGTACAGAAAGTTAAAGGATTGCTATTCAGAGTCTTCCTAATATCAGGAGGTTGGTTATGGGAATTAGCTACAACAAACAGAATGGTTGCATGGTATTCAGATTTGCCAAATATCAAAACCGATCAATGAATTTTACTGGGCCAGTTCTAATTGAGATGTCTTAGCAGATTGTAGAATGTTTGTGGTTTAGTTCACATCTTTTGCACTACAGTATATCAGTACATTTATCATCCTGGAAAGACAGTTAATGTCTGGTATTTTCTTTCTCATATGGAGATTGTTTGGAAGATGGTGAGCATAACCTTTGAAAATCTGTGATTAAAACCTCTTAACCTTTTCAGTCATATACACTACCTTAAGGAGTTATCGTCATGTTATGAATGATGTTTGAAAGTTGGGTTTTAAAGATTTTTCTCAATACTGTATGGTTTTTAATTGATGAGGGATAGGGAATAGTACCAGTCTGATTCCAGGTTGAGATACAGACAGACTCTAACCTCACACCTTTAATGCATTGTCTGAGCTGAGATGTCACCTTTTTTATATATACTGATAAAACCATACGTTTTCTCAGGGCTGTGATTTGAAATAAATTCTGGGATTTACATACTAATCAATCAAAAACTGCATCTTCGTTTTAAGTGATTAAACATTTAACAGCAATCTAGGTTTGTTCAATACATCACATCAGTTGTATGACACTTTGATGTTTAACTATAAATTCTGTGTCCTATGATCCTGCTCCAATGGCTACCTGTTGAAGGAGCAGTACTCCAAAAGCTTGTACTTTCTAATAAATCTGATGTGATTTTTAACTTAGTGTCTTCAGGACTGTAAAATTTATGAAATGTGAAGACACAGGTAGGTGTATGTATGTGGATGCTATAATGTGAGCATGAGAGAGAATGAAATGATTGTGTTCATTGTTACTTTTGAGTAGACCAAATGTCCTCTTTGTGGTATAATTAAGACAGACCGAACTAAGCTGAAAAAGTGTGGCACGTGAAAAGCACAGCAAGTTAGGCAGCATCTGACAAACAGGAGAGAGTCAACATTTCGAGTATAAGGCCTTCCTCAGGAAAGGCTAATACCCAAATTGTCAACTCTCCTGCTCCTCAGATGCTGCCTAACTTACTGTGCTTTTCCAGCACCACATTTTTCGACGCTGACTCACCAGTATCTACAGTCCTCACTTTCTCCTATATAGAGCTAAGCCGACCCACAATCAACATGGGCAACAAAATGTCCTACTCATTATCACCATCCAGTCTCTGCCAGTTGTTGAATCAGGGCTCCCCCATATTAAAGATAATTTAGCAGAAGCACCTACAGTTGCAAAAATATAGAATATACTTTAGCTGGGGAACTTTTCATTTCCATCACCACGTGTGGCTCAGTATTATCACTGCTGACTGAATCCTTGAGGATTTATCTGCTAGCCTAGGCCTGCAGGAAGTGGTAAAGGAACCAATAAAAGGGAGAAACATAGGTTGTGTGCTCAACCATCCATCTGTCACAGATACAATTGTCATAATATCATTGGTAGGAGTAACCACCGCACATTCCTTGCGAAGATGAAGTCCTATCCTTTTAGTTAACATTCTCTCTTTTATGTTGACTACCATTACCATCATATTAAAGGGCTCAGCTTCAGATTAGATCCAACAGTTCAGTTCAGCAGAATTACATTTAACCACAATCTTTAACTTCCTGGCCCAACATATCCCTCATTCTACCATTTCTTTGAGCAATCATCAATGAGTATTTCTAAGATTTCAAGCCTGGATCAATAAAGTGTGTGGGAAGAATGTCAATTTACTTATTTATTATTTCATGAGATGTGGGTGTTCTTGGCAAGGTCATCATTTATTACCCAATCTAAACTCAATGACTTGCCAGGCCCATGTCACATGGGCATTTCAGAGCCACATTTCTGTAGGTCTGGAGTCACATAGGCGAGGATAACAAATTTCTTATGCTGAGGAATGCCAATGAACCAGATGGGCTTTTGCAGCAATTGATGATAGTTTTTAACTACGAGACTAGCTTTTAACTCACTTTATTAACTACAGTGGTGGTATGCCACAAGTATACTGGCATACTTACAATTGAGGGTGTCAGTCTTGGAAAGCTACAACACAAGATAACCTGCATGGACAGATTGGGCTAATGGGCCTCTTTCAGTGTTATAAAAACTGCATGACTCTAACCTGCTTGTTAAACAGCGTGTGCTAGGCACAGCTAAGTGATCCTACACGCAAAGGATCAGATCAATGCTCAGCAAGTTTTGCCACATCCAGTCATTATTGATGGTGGACAATTAAAAAAATGAAATGGAGGTGGAGGAGGCTACACAAATGTCCCCATCCTCAATGATGAGGAAGCCCAACACATTGGGGCAAAAGATAAACCTGAAGTACTTGCATCCATCTTTAGCCAGAAAGCTGACGGAATAATCCTTCTTGACCTTTCCGGAAGCTTCCAGAATCATAGATATAAAGTTTCAGGTCATTTGATTTGCTTCATATGACATCAAGAAACAGGTGAAGTCCCTAAATACCATGAAAACTGTGGGTCTTGACAATGTATACTACTGAGGACAGTACTCCAGAACCAGCAACCCCCTAGCCTAGCTATAATATTACAGCGGTGGAAAGGACGATGGATGAAGACTCGCCATCTGAGGTAGTTTGGGCTGAGGTTAGGAATAGGAAAGGTGAGGTCACTCTGTTAGGAGTTTTTTACAGGCCTCCTAATAGTCCTAGAAATGTAGAAGAAAGGATTGCGAGGATGATTCAGGAGAAGAGTGAAAGTAATAGAGTGGTTGTTATGGGGGACTTTAACTTTCCTGATATTGATTGGGAAAGCTATAGCTCTAGTTCGTTAGATGGGTCAGTGTTTGTCCAATGTGTGCAGGAGGGTTTCCTGACACAATATGTAGATAGGCCAACAAGAGGTGAGGCCATACTGGATTTGGTTCTGGGTAACGAACCAGGCCAAGTGTTAGAATTAGAGGTAGGTGAGCATTTTGGGGACAGTGACCATAATTCGGTGACTTTTACTCTAGTGATGGAGAGGGATAAGTGTGCACTGCAGGGCAAGAGTTATAGCTGGGGGCAGGGAAATTATGATGCAGTGAGGCATGACTTAGGATGCGTGGCTTGGAAAAGTAGGCTTCAAGGCAAGGGCGTAATTGATATGTGGAGCTTGTTCAAGGAGCAACTATTGAGTGTCCTTGATAAGTATGTACCTGTCAGGCAGGGAGGAAAGGGTCGTGTGAGGGAGCCGTGGTTTAATAAGGAATTGGAATCCCTTGTTAAATGGAAGAGGGCGGCCTATGTAAAGATGAGGCGTGAAGGTTCAATTGGGGCGATTGAGAGTTATAAGGTAGCCAGGAAGGACCTGAAGAGAGAGCTAAGAGCAGCAAGGAGAGGACATGAAAGGTCCTTAGTTGGTAGGATTATGGAAAACCCTAAGGCTTTCTATAGGTATGTCAGGAATAAAAGAATGACTAGGGTAGGAATAGGTCCAGTCAAGGATAGTAGTGGGAAGTTGTGTGTGGAGGCTAAAGAGATTGGGGAGACACTGAATGAATACTTTTCGTCAGTATTCACTCAGGAACAGGACATTGTTGCTGATGTGAATACTGAGTCACAATTAAGTAGAATGAATGGCTTTGAGGCATGTAGGGAAGAGGTGTTGGAAATTCTGGAAAGGGTGAAAATAGATAAGTCCCCTGGGCCTGATGGCATTTATCCTAGGATTCTCTGGGAAGCAAGGGAGGAGATTGCAGAGCCATTGGCCTTGATTTTTATGTCCTCGTTGTCTACAGGAGTAGTGCCAGAAGACTGGAGGCTAGCAAATGTGGTTCCCTTGTTCAAGAAGGGGAGTAGGGATAACCCTAGTAACTATAGGCCGGTGAGTCTCACTTCTGTTGTGGGCAAAGTCTTAGAGAGAATTGTAAGGGATAGGATATATGAACATCTGGATAGGAATAATGTGATTAAGGATAGTCAGCATGGTTTTGTGAAGGGCAGGCCATGCCTCACAAACCTTATTGAATTCTTTGAGAAGGTGACTAAGGAGGTGGACGAGGGGAAAGCGGTAGATGTGGTGTATATGGATTTTAGTAAGGCATTTGATAAGGTTCCCCATGGTAGGCTACTTCAAAAAATACGGAGGCATGGCATTGAGGGTGAGTTGGAGGTTTGGATTAGGAATTGGCTGGCTGGAAGAAGACAGAGGGTAGTAGTTGATGGTAAAGATTCATCTTCGAGTGCAGTTACTAGCGGTGTTCCACAAGGATCTGTTTTGGGACCATTGCTGTTTGTCAGTTTTATAAATGACCTGGAGGAGGGGCTAGAAGGTTGGGTGAGCAAGTTTGCGGATGATACGAAAGTCGGAGGAGTTGTTGACAGTGAGGAAGGATGTGGCAGGTTACAGCGGGATATAGATAAGCTGCAGAACTGGGCAGAAAGGTGGCAAATGGAGTTCAATGTAGCTAAGTGTGAGGTGATTCACTTTGGTAAGAGTAACAAAAAGATGGGGTACTGGGCTAATGGTCGGATACTTGGTAGTGTGGATGAGCAGAGGGATCTTGGTGTCCATGTACACAGATCCTTGAAAGTTGCCACCCAGGTAAATAGTGCGGTGAAGAAGGCAAATGGCGTACTGGCTTTTATTGGTAGAGGAATTGAGTTCCGGAGTCCTGAGATCATGTTGCAGTTGTATAAGACTCTGGTGCGGCCGCACCTGGAGTATTGTGTGCAGTTTTGGTCGCCATACTATAGGAAGGATGTGGAGGCACTGGAATGGGTGCAGAGGAGGTTTACCAGGATGTTGCCTCGTATGGTAGGAAGATCGTATGAGGAAAGGCTGAGGCACTTGGGGTTGTTTTCATTGGAGAAAAGAAGGTTTAGGGGTGACTTGATAGAGATGTACAAGATGATTAGGGGTTTAGATAGGGTTGACCGTGAGAACCTTTTTCTACGTATGGAGTCAGCTATTACGAGGGGGCATAGCTTTAAATTAAGGGGTGGTAGGTATAGGACAGATGTTAGGGGTAGGTTCTTTACTCAGCGAGTCGTGAGTTCATGGAATGCCCTGCCAGTAGCAGTGGTGGACTCTCCCTCTTTATGGGCATTTAAGCGGGCATTGGATAGGCATATGGAGGATAGTGGGCTAGTGTAGGTCAGGTGGGCTTGGATCGGCGCAACATAGAGGGCCAAAGGGCCTGTACTGCGCTGTATTCTTCTATGTTCTATGTTCTATGTTCTAATACAGCTACAGTACAGCTACAATATTGGCATCTACCCAACCCCAAAGTGTGGAAAAGAGTCAATGTATGTCCTGTCTACAAACAAACAAGACAAATCTAACCCAAACAATTTGTACACCATAAGTCTATTCCCGATCATTAGAAACTAATGTAAGGTGTTGTCAACAGTGCTCCCAATCAGTATTTACTCAACAATAATGGATGTGGAGGAGCTAGTTTTGGACTGGGGTGGACAATTAAAAAAAAGTCACAACACATCAGGTTATAGTCCAACTGGTTTACTTGGAAGCACTAGCTTTTGGAGTGCTGCTCCTTCATCAGGTAACTGTGGAGCTACATGATGAAGGAGCAGCGCTCCAAAATCTAGTCGCTTCCAAATAAACCTATTGGACTATAAGCTGGTGTTGTGTGATTTTTAACAATAACTTGGTCACTGATGCCCAGTTAGGGTTCTGACAGAATGCTTAGCTCCTGACCTTATTACAGCTTTGGCCCAAACAAAAGACAAAAGAGCCAAATACCAGAGGTGGGGTGAGAATGAGTGCTCGGGGCATCAAGGTGACCAAAGCTGGTATTAAGAAGCCCCCTCAAAATTAAGTTCATGGGTATTGGAAGAAAACTCTCCACTGGTCCAAGCCATACTTTGCACAAAGAAATATAGCTGTCAGTCATCTCACCAAGTGAACGTCATGGTTACAGTTCCACAGGTTGGTCAAAAATGGAAATGTTCACAAAGGATTGCACAATGTTTAGCCCAAACACATGGAAAATGGGAACACGAGTAGGCCATTCAGGTCTTCAAAAAATCATGGCTGATCATACAACTCACCACCCCATTCCTGCTTTCTCCCCATAACCTAAGAACTATATCTTACTCCTTTTTGAAAACATTCAATTTTTTGCCTCAACCACATTTTGTGGCTGGGAATTCCACAGGTTCACCAGTCTCTGGGTGAAGAAATATCTCCTCACCTCAGTTCTAAATGACCTACCCTGTATCTTTGAACTGTGACCCCTGGCTCTGGATTCCCAAGTCCTCAGGAACTTCCTTCCTGTGTTCACCCTGTCATGGAACGTGCAAGAGGGCCCTATAGAGGGACAGTGGGGAAATCACTGTGAAAAGGGGTGGGGGTGTCAAGGCTCAGGAGGGAGAAGCAGAGGCATTTTTAGAGGGTAGAAACAAGGAGGATGGAGGAGGAATCTCAAGGTCCATGAAGAGTATGTGGAGCAGCATCCACATGGATAGGAGGCCATGGGGGCTGAGGGGTACTATTGGCAGTGACCACCAATATATCTTCCATAGAGGGAGTATAGAGGACCAGGACGGGCATCATTAGCATTCAAAGTTGGGCTCAGGGGACAGAGAGAACTGTTGGAAGTGAAGTTCAATGTGGTCTATCTCCACTTATGGGGTAGAATGGAAATGGGCTGTCAGGGTAATGTGAAGTAAAAGGGGATGTGGAGTCTCAGCATGGGTGGTAGTGATGGTGTTACTTGTTGATCAGGCAGATCCCAGTGCTGATAGGGCTTTATCCCCTACCATCATTTTGCCCTTCTCTCATTGTGAAGTGCATCTGGAAAATGGCTGGGGCAATACCCGCAGTGGGCAGAGTCAGTGCCATTTTGATGGATAAAAGTTTGCGATCAACATTTGCTGAATGTTAGGATATCAAAGACACAAGTACATTAAGCAGGCATTTGTGAACCCTAGCTACATTTAACGTACAATTATTTCAATGACTATTTGCAATAAATGCAGCGTGAAGTTGCTTTGGGCTCAAATGCTGGTCAAAGGTGATTTGCACCATCCCATTGGTCCTTGCAAAGTGAACATTGGGATCTCAGCGATGGTGAAGTTTGCAGCAATGACTTAAGTACAGGTTGATTGCTGATCAAAAATGACCTATCACTTCTGCAACATCCAAATAATGCATCGCTTCAAGTAATTTCAATGATGATCTGTAATGAATGCAATAAAGAATCAATTAATGGATAAAGGTCTGGGATGGAATGGGATGGGAATGGGATGGAGTGCAGCAGACACTTGGTTACTTCAGCTGAGGCTGACGTTGAGTGAATGATAGAGAGATGGCTCTCATTGTCTGGGTGCAACCTGTCTCATTGTATACAGGAATGTGAGCAGCCAGGTAATTTGAAGGATTGCACTATCGCAACTAATTGGTGGTAAGATGAGTAAATGTGGCTTTAAGACAGATCTGCCAAGTGGATGTTGCAACTGAAAGTGCAATGTTTATACAAATTCAAATATTCAACTCATGTCAGCTGTCTAAACAAAGTTAACTTTGACCCTCTAACAAATATACAGTCCCATCTTCAAATGCAATAGTTCATCAAATAAATTGTCAAAAGGAAATGAGTCAGAAATGTGATTGTCAATATAGTACATGTAAGTAGCAGCTTGCATTGCTAATATATCTTTCCCATGACGATGTAAAGTATTGGAGCAATAATTGTGAAGAAATAAGACAATATTCATATCAGTTTAACAATACACTTCCTGTGTATTATTTAAAGACTTTACCTTACAAGACTATATAATAATACCAATGGCAAAGGTCATTTGACACATATTAAATCATATATCCAGAAGAATCTGAATGTTTCATTGTGGTTTTTATTAGTTCTGAACTGAGTCTAGTTTTTTTTTACACCCTGCATAGAAATTTCAATAACTCATTACCTACTTCTCAAGTGGGCAAATAATTTCTGGTAGGGAATCTAGTCTTGTATTCCTGAAATGGATTTGATTTTTAGGCACATTGTTAACAAGCACTTAAAACAGATGGCAAGCTATTTAAATATATAAATTAAGATCCTACAACCAGTGGGGGATTTCAGTTTTCAAAGGGAAATCGGGCTTGTGGAAATATTTGTTTATTCCAATTTTTCCAAATAAGCAATGATATAGGAACCTGTAATAAAACTCAGGGACTATTCAGAATTTAAAAATAAACCAGGTGTGTGGGGCTGGCAGAGTATACAGACCTCAAATAATCTTCCTGCTTCTTACTATGTCCCCAACAAGCATGAACTATGAGCAACCTCTGCACAAACTCACCCATTCTTTATGACATCAAATTAACAAATTGCATTAGAACCTGGTTTGTTGCTCATGAGTATAAATGAAATGGAGTTTGGACCTGAGAATTGTTTGGCCTTTCTGACTACAGCATAGGATAAGCAATGTTGTGTCAATGCCAATGTTGTGGGTAAATTACCATAACATACCTTTAAATTAGCTACATATTAAGAAATCTCACAGAGAATCACAAACTGAAACAATGATTTAAATTATATTGCATGTAGCAATCAAAATAATCCCTCAAACAAGCAAGTTAAACCTCACAGCCCAACTTGGCTATTACCCAATTAATGGTTGAATTTAGCTCTGATTTCAACCAACAGTGTCTGTCTCTGATATCCAGGGTTTGATCCTTATGCAGTGTTGTTCTTTGAATTTCTGCTGCTGAATTGTTCTGGTGTTGGATTCTTATTTATCCTTCAGGTCTATGATGTGACATTATTGATGATTCTTTAGATTCCTTCATTCAAATTATTCACTGGTCCTCAAAATCATCAAGTCTGCAGCTTGCCTTCTTACCAGAAGTAGCTTCCCAGTTCCTTGTTATATTTGGCATTGACTGTCTGTTTGAAGACACAGGTTTTAGAACATAGAACATAGAACATAGAACAGTACAGCACAGAACAGGCCCTTCAGCTCATGATGTTGTGCCGACCACTGATCCTCATGTATGCACCCTCAAATTTCTGTGACCATATGCATGTCGAGGAGTCTCTTAAATGTCCCCAATGACCCTGCCTCCACAACTGCTGCTGGCAACGCATTCCATGCTCTCACAACTCTCTGTGTAAAGAACCCGTCTCTGACATCCCCTCTATACTTTCCTCCAACCAGCTTAAAACTATGACCCCTCATGTTAGTCATTTCTGTCCTGGGAAATAGTCTCTGGCTATCGACTCTATCTATGCCTCTCATTATCTTGTATACCTCAATTAGGTCTCCTCTTCTCCTCCTTTTCTCCAATGAAAAAGTCCGAGCTCAGTCAACCTCCTCTGAACCCGCTCCAAAGCATCCACATCTTTCTTATAATAGGGCGACCAGAACTGGACGCAAAATTCCAAGTGCTGTCTAATCAAAGTTTTATAGAGCTGCAACAAGATCTCACGATTCTTAAACTCAATACCCCTGTTAATGAAAGCCAAAACACCATATGCTTTCTTAACATCCCTGTTCACTTGGGTGGCCATTTTAAGGGATCTATGTACCTGCACCCCAAGATCCCTCTGTTACTCCACACTACCAAGAATCCTATCCTTAATCCTGTACTCAGCTTTCAAATTCGACCTTCCAAAATGCATCACCTCGCATTTATCCAGGTTGAACTCTATCTGCCAACTCTCAGCCCATCTCTGCATCCTGTCAATGTCCCGCTGCAGCCTACAACAGCCCTCTATACTATCAACAACACCTCCAACCTTTGTGTCATCTGCAAACTTGCTGACCCATCCTTCAATCCCCTCATCCAAGTCATTAGTAAAAATTACAAACAATAGAGGCCCAAGGACAGAGCCCAGTGGAACACCACTCACCACAGACTTCCAGGCAGAATATTTTCCTTCTACTCCCACTCGCTGTCTTCTGTTGGCCAGCCAATTCTGTATCCAGACAGCTATATTCCCCTGAATCCCATTCCTCCTGACCTTCTGAATGAGCCTACCATGGAGAACCTTATCAAATGCCTTGCTGAAGTACCTTTCTGTGATTAATTCCTTAAAATCTTCTCCGGGGCATGTACCATTGATGCCCTATGGACCATACCCTGAAATGTTGCTTGGTGCTGAGCAACATGGAGGCAGGTTGGAGCTAGTGATTAACTTCTCGAAATTTCTCAATGTCTTACTTTTTGTCGTGATGAGGTAGAAGCTGAATGTTAATGAAGTGAGTTATTTTTTTAATGAAGTGTTTAAGAAAATACTTTCGAATCCCGCCATGGCAGTTGGTGAAATTTGAATAAAATAAAAAAGGAATTTGGAATTAAGAATCTAATGATCGCCCTGACATGATTGCTGAAAAAGCCAGTCTAGATCATTAATGTCCTTTAGGGAAGGAAATCTGACATCCTCACTTGGTCTGGCCTACACTCTTGATGTTAAGTAATGGCTGCCAGCAAGCTACAGCAGATGCAGCAGTCACATGACTACTGCAAGCCAGTCTGTACATCATGTACAAATATGCTTCTCCAAACAGGAACAGTTTCTTGTTATCAACTATATCCAGATCCTTTGTGACTTCTTTTTTAACACTTTGATCATATATCCAGTGAATCTTCACTTCTCCAAGGGAGACAGCCCCTACTTTTCTATTCTGTCTAGTTAAAGAAATCCATCATTACTATTTGAAGCAGCAACCTGCTCCAGGTCAGTACTTTCAGAGACACAGTCGGTGACACCATTTTAGATTAAATCCTCACCATGTAAAGTGTTGATGAAATCTTAGCAGATTTTCAGTCTGTATTGTTGTCATTCGACAACTATTATAGACCCAAGAAGAAGCTCATTATTGAACATACCTGGTCCAACCACAGTCGTAGAAGCCAGGAGAAGTGGCAAACTTCTTCATTTTGATTTAAGTAGATTGGCCAGTTCATATGGTTACACCATTTTGAAAGTAGGATCCTCAATGAAGAAACTCTCTCATTTTTCACAATCTAGAGAAAACTTAACATTAGCGCAGGCAGTCCTGAATATGAGGTAGGCTGAGTGATGAGGAGTGTGAAATTGAGATAACATTCGGGACTTCTCTAAGGCTGTAGCCTGAGCCTGTCAGTTGGCTAGGCCCAACCAATAAAACAAGGAGTCTGTCAACATTTGGAAAAGGCAGAAAGCACCATTTTGAAGGGCTTGGACATCTTGGTGCACCATGGAAATGCAGATGTTAAGAATGCCCATCTGGCGGCACACAGTGGTTTCACTGTGACAGAATTGGTCATTTTCAACCATTTCACAATTCACAATCACCTCATAAAGGCAAATAGGCTCATGGACATTTACAGCACAGAACGAGACCATTGGTCCATCATGTTTGTCCAGTCAATGATCAGACGACACTAATCCCATTTCTAGCTTTTGCTACAATTCCCTGGAGCCTATGGCAATATAAGTGAACATCTAAATATTTCTTAGATGTTACAAGCTCAACCACCCTTTCAGACATGGAGTTCTAATCTCCCATCACTCTCTGAGTGAAAAATATTATCCTTATCTGCCCTTTTAACATTTAACCTTAAATCTATGCCCCTGGTTATTGACCCATATATCAATGGAAAAAGTGTCTTCTTATCCCTCTATGTCCCTTATAATCTTATACAACTCTGTCAGATCTCCTCTTAGGCTTCACTCCTCCAAGAAATATAACCCCAGCCTATCCACTCTTCTCTCTTAGCTCAGGCCCCAGGCAGCATCCCGGTAACTCTCTTCTACACCCTCTCTAGTTTATTCACATCCTTCCTGCAATGTGGTGACCAGGATGCACACAATATTCCAATTGTGACCTGACCAGCAATTTACATTGTTCAGTATAACCTTTTCTCTCCTATACCTTGTCTATAAAAGGAAAGTGTCCCAAATGCATTATTAACCTGTGATACTACCTTCAGGAATTTGTGAATATGTGCATTAAGGTCCCTCTGATCTTGAGTACAGGGTTTGTGAGTCACATTTATATGCTCTGATCACAAAAGGTCTAGCTGTCCCACTTACAGAGGAACTGGCGTGAACTACTTCTTTGATTAATTAAGCTCTAACCGGTTGTCCAATGGAGGCATTGTTAAAATCTTGCTTAAGGCTGGGAATTTTGGAATTTAAACTGTAACTTTCAGTCATGAGAGCTAATCTACTGGCAGAGAGTCAGTATTGAAGGCGTGGTTGTGTTTGGTAAGATTAGCAGCACTGCACAGGAATGTGAGTGAGAGAATAGAATGGGGCAGTTGGGGTTGGTGCTTAGATGGAAGCATTGATGTAGCCAGATCTACAGTGATACTATGCTGTTGTGACACAACAAGTTCACATAGCCTTAACGGGTGTGTTTCTTGGATCTCATCCTCTTTTTCGCAATCACCCTCCTCTTCTGGTAACCATTGTTGCTGTGGTGAATCTGCAGGAAGTCAGAGCACAAATAGTATAAAAAATAAAAATAATATAGTATAAAAATTAATTGTTAAAAATATCCTGAAGGGCCAAGCTCTTAAAGACTTACCTCATGAATCAGCGGTCTCCATTTACATCAGTGAGAGTGGTGAGAGCATGAACCAGGAAGCTGCTGGGAAGGTAAATTTCCTTCATAAAGACTTACCTCATGAATAGGTGAAGCTAAGGCTCAACAGGAGTGGATATGGACACAGGGATAGCTGGGCTCATGAACTCATATATTCAGGTTATGGCTAAACCTGAGACACTACACATGTAGTGTTTCACACCCGTCCTCCTCCTCTAACCAAATAAAAAGACCGTGTGTGAAAGGTTGGTAAAGTAAGGCTTTTTTTCTCATTCATTCAACCTCTCTTGGCAATTTAGAGGAGAGGGGATGGAGGCTAGGGTGGTTGCATGTTCCTCTTGCAGGATGTGGGATGTAAGGGTCACCACTGGTGTCCCTGCTGACTTCACCTGCAAGAAGTGCACCCAACTCCAGCTCCTCACAGACTACATTAGGGAACTGGAGCTGGAGCTGGATGAACTACGGATCATTCGGGAGGCTGAAGGGGTGAGAGAGAGGAGTTATAGGGAGATAGTCACACCTAAGCTATGTGATAAAAGTAGCTGGATGACCATTGGGAGAGGGAAAGAGAAAAAGCAGACAGTGTAGGGACACCATGTGGCTGCTTCCCTCAATAATAAGTATATCATTTTGGATAATGTTGGTGTGGTCGACCTACCAGGGGAAAGCCACAGTGGCCAGGTTTCTGGCACTGACCCTGGCTCTGTGGCACAGAAGGGAAGGGAGGAGATTTAATAGTGAGAGGAAAAGGCCAGTGATTCTATGGTCATGAACAAGACACCAAGATGGTGTGTTCTGCCCCAGATGCCAGAGTCAAGGATGTCTCAGATTTAGTCTGCAGGATTCATAAGGGGGAGGGAGAGCAGCCAGAGGTCATGGCACACATTGGTACCGATAACATAGGTAGGGAAAGGGAGGAGGGCCTGAAAAGACAATATAGGGAGTCAGGCTGGAAGCCAGAAGGCAGAATGAGCAGAATAGTAATCTCAAGATTGCCACCAGTTCTACATACTAGTGTGGCTAGGAACAGTGAGTGAGTGCAGATGAACATGTGGCTGCAGGGCTGGTGTAGGAGGAGGGCGTCAGATTTGTAGGTTGCTGCAAGATTTGTAGGAGCTACGGATCAGATGATGGAGTAGGTAGTGAACAGCTAGATATAGTGCGCAGGGAGCCTGTGAGGAGGGATAGGTACTTGATAGGGCAAAGGTGCAGTCAGTGTGATGGGTTGAAGTGTGTCTATTTTAACACAAGAAGTATTAGGAATAATGGTGATGAACGCAGAGCATGGATCAGTACTTGGAATTATGATGTTGTGGCCATTACGGAGACTTGGATACCATAGAGGCAGGAATGGTTGTTGAATGTTCCAGGGTTTAGATGTTTCAAAAGGGAGAAAAAAAGAGGTGGGAGAGTGGCATTGCTAATCAGGGATAGTATCACAGCTACAGAAAGGGAAGTTGTTGAGGAGGGTTTCTGTACAGAGTCAGTATGGATGGAAGTCAGAAACAGAAAAGGAGCAGTCACTTTATTGGGAGTTTTCTACAGACCCCCCCCCCTCCCCCAATAGCAACAGGGACACAGAGGAGCAGATTGGGAGGCAAATTTTGGAAAGGTGCAGAAGTAATAGGGTTGTTGTCATGGGTGATTTTAATTTCCCTAATATTGATTGGAACCTCCTTAGTTCAAACAGTTTAGATGGAGCAGTTTTTGTCAGGTGTGTCCAGGAAGTACTCCTGACTCAATGTGTAGATAGGCCAACTAGAGGGGAGGCCATATTGGATTTGGTGCTTGGTAACGAGCGAGGTCAGCTGTCAGATCTCTTGGTGGGAGAGCATTTCAGTGATAGTAATAAAAACTCCCTGACCTTTACTTAACTCATGGAGAGGGATAGGAACAGACGGTATGGGGAAGTATGTAATTGGGGGAGTGGGAATTATAATGTTTTTAGATAGGAAATGGGGCACCCAAATTGGGAACAGATGTTCTCAGGGAAATGCATGACGGAAATGTGGAGGTTTAAGAAGCGCTTGCTGATAGTGCTGGACAGCTTTGTCCCACTGAGGCAAGGAAGGGATGGTAGGTTTAAAGAACCACGGGTGACAAGGGATGTGGAGCATCTAGTCAAGAGGAAGAAGGAAGCTTATGTAAGGTTGAGGAGGCAAGGATCAGACAGGGCTCTATATGGTTCCAAGGTAGCCAGGAAGGAACTGAAGAATGGACTCAGAAGAGCTAAAGGAGAAATGAGCAATCTTTTGTGGGTAGGATTAAGGAAACTCCTAGGCATTCTACACTTACGTGAGGGATAAGAGGATGGCCAGAGTAAGGGTGGGTCCGATTAGGGAATGTGGAGGGAACTTGTGTCTGGAGTTGGAGGAGTTAGGAGAGATCCTTAATGAATACTTTGCTTCAGTATTCACTACTGAGAGGGACCTTGTCGTTTGTGAGGACCGCGTGGAACAGATTGATATGCTCAAACAGGTTGATGTTAAGAAGGAGGATGTGCAATGTGGAATGTGCAATAAATGTGGCAAATATTATTCCCTTGTTCAGGAAAGGGAATAGGGATAATCCTCAGAATTACAGACCAGTCAGTTTTATGTTTGTGGTGGGCAAATTATTGGAGAGAATTTTGAGAGACATGATTCATGATTACTTGGAAAACTATAGCTTGATAAGAGATAACTGGCATGGCTTTGTGAGTGACAGGTCATGCCTCACAAACCTTATTAATTCTTTGAGGATATGGCAAAACACATTGATGAAAGTAGAGCAGTGCATGTAGTGTACATGGATTTTAGTAAGGCGTTCGATAGAGTTCCCATGGTAGGCTCATTCGGAAAGTAAGGAGGCATAGTATGCAGGGAAATTTGGCTGTGTGGATACAAAATTGGCTGACCGATAGAAGACAGAAGGTGGTAGTAGATGAAATGTATTCAGCCTGGAGCTTGGTAACCAGTTCTGGGACCTCTTTGTGATTTATATAAAAGATTTGGAAGAGGAAGTGGAAGGGTGAGTTAGTACGTTTGCTGATGACATGAAGGTTAGTGGAGTTGTGGATCATGTGGAGGGCTGTTGTAGGTTGCAACGGGACATTAAACACGATGCAGAACTGGGCTGATAAGTGGCAGATGGAGTTCAACCCGGAAATGTATGAAGTGATTCATTTTGGAAGGTTGAATTTGAATGCAGAATACAGGATTAAAGGCAGGATTCTTGGCTGTGTGGAGGAACAGAGGGATCTTGAAGTCCATGTCCGTAGATCCCTCAAAGTTGCCACCTAAGCTGATAGGGTTGTTAATAAAGCATATGGTGCGTTGACTTTCATTAGCAGGGTGATTACGTTTAAGAGCCGCAAGGTTATTCTGCAGCTCCACAAAGCCCCAGATAGACCACACGTGGAATATTGTAATATTGCATTCGATTCTGGTTGCCTCATTGTAGGAAGGATGTGGAGGCTTCAGAGAGAGGAGATTTACCAGGATGCTGCCTGGACTGGAGGGCATGTCTTATGAAGGAAGGTTGAGGGAGCTTGGGCTTTTCTCATTCGAGTGAAAAAGGATGAGAGGTGACTTGATAGAGGTGTACAAGATGATGAGAGACATAAATAGAGACTTTTCCCCAAGGCAGAAATGGCTATCACGAGGGGGCATAATTCTAAGGTGATGGGAGGAAGGTTTAGGGGAGATGTGGTGGTGTGGAATGCACTGCCAGCGGGTATAACATTTAAGAGACTCTTGGATAGGCACATGGAAGATAGTAAAATGAAAGGTATGTAGGTTAGTCTGATCTTAGAGTAGGATAAAAGGTCGGTATGAGGTTTTTATACTGTGTTGTACTGTTCTATGTTCTATGTTCTGTGATATTATTAAGCTGGAGAGGGTTCAGAAGAGATTTAACAGGATGTTTCAGGGAATGGAGGGTTTGAGTTATAAGGAGATAGACTGGGAATTTTTTTCACTGGAGCGTAGGTTGTTGAGAGGTTATAGAGATTTATAAAATCATGAGGGGACTAGATAAGGTGAATGGCAGGAGTCTTTTCCACAGGGCGAGGAATTTCAAGGACATATCTTTGTACCATCTTAGACACAAAGGTACCTAGGTACAAAAACGTAAGTACAAATTGGAAAAATAAGGAAATAGAATTTCCTATTTGCAACATTCACATCCTTATTAGTATAAAGTAAAAATAAGAAATAAAGTTAAAAGTTCATCATGACAGTCTCTTCATGCTAAGCTCATATTCCCTACAAGGGCTCGATCTCCACACTCAAAGCTGCTATACATGCTGGAGACCTTGAGCTCACTCTCCCCCACAGTCTCTCCCTGTCCACTGCACTGGACTTGCTCTTCCACGTGATCTCTCAGTCTTCTCCAGCGCTGGGCTCGATCTCCAGTGCACTGTACCAAAGTCAATGCCCTCAACCACCAGAAGGTAAGTAGATTAAAGTAAAGAAAAAAGCTTTGAAAGAAGTGAAAGCATACAGAGCAGATGAGCTCTGGGCAGAAGGCTACACGCTATGCTGCTACTGTACTGCTATCTTGAAATGAAGGATGGATGAGGATTCTCCCGCTGAGACTAAAGCGATAGAGTGCAGTCAAGTTTCATTGAATTCATGAGCTCAGCAGCTTGCACATTTGAGTTCAGTTTCAAATGCTCAAATACACAACGTTGCCATGGGATTCCCTCTCAGGCCAGCTCTTGCTGACATCATCATGGAAGTACATCTTCAATGGAATGACCATTAAATTCCAGCTCCTTGCACATTTCTGATGTGCAGACGGCATATTTGTCATATTTGAACCTACATCTGCGTCACAGAAATTCTTAACACATGTTGATATGCTCTATCCTGTGCTCAGGTTTAGATTGAAGTTGACTGATCAGATGAAGGCATAAGACCATAAGACGTAGGAGCAGAAATTGGGCCATTCATTCAGGCCATTGACTCTTATCTGCTATTCAATCATGGCTGATAAGTTTCTTAAACCCGCTTTCTCCCCATAACCCTTGATCCCCTTGACAATCAATAACCTACTTATCTCCTTCTTAAACATACCCAATGACCTGGCCTCCACAGCCTTTTGTGGCAATGAATTCCATCGATTCACCACTCACTGGCTGAAGAAGTTTCTCCTTATCTCCGTTTTAAAAGATCTTCTCTCTACTCTAAGGCTGTGCCTTCAGGTCCTTGTCTCTCCTACCAGTGGAAACATCTTCCTAATATTTATTCTGTCTAGCCTTTCAGTACTCAATACGTTTTAATTAGATCCCCCCCTCATCCTTCTAAACTCCATCAAGTACAGACCCAAAGTCATCAAACATTCCTCATGTGTTAAGCTTTTCATTCCTGGGACTATTCTCATGAACCTCCTCTGTATATGCTCCCAGGCCAGTGCATCCTTCCTTAGATATGGTCCAAAACTATGCACAATACTCCAAATATGGTCTCACCAGGGCTTTATAGAGCCTCAGAAGTAAATCCTTACTTTAATATTCAAGTCCTCTCAAAATAAATGCCATCATTGCATTTGCCTTCCTAACTGCTGACTCAACCTGCAAGCTTACCTTGAGAGAATCCTGGACTAGAACTCTCAAGACTCTTTGCACTTCAGACTTCTGAATTTTCTCCCCATTTAGAAAATACTCCATGCCTCTATTCTTTCTACCTAAGTGCATGACTTCACACCTTCCCACAATGTATTCCATCTGCCACTTCTTTGCCCACGCTCCTAATCTGTCCAAATCCTTCGGCAGACTCCCACCTCCTCAGTGCTACCTGTCCCTCTACCTATCTTTGTATCATCTGCAAACTTAACCAGAATGCCCTCAGTTCCTTCATCTAGATCGTTAATGTATAAAGTGAAAAATTGTGGTCCCAACACTGAGCCTTGTGGAATACCACACCATTGGTTGACATGTTAGTTGTGAAATCTGCCAGCAGGTTCTCTATTACCGTCTCCTGCTAGCCCACATTCACTTATCAACACACGTGCTTTGATTCCTACAGTTCCAGACACTGCAATATCTACTGTTTTTGGTAATTTTGTGAACAGGGTCCTAGCCAACTGCTCCTTCTACAAGTTCGATGTTGAGGTAAGGGCTATCCCGTATGATAATGATGACCATGATCAAATCTTTATTCACTGTATATTGCACAGACTCAAAAAGTGTCTGATGGCCATCGATTTTGGCCCAGAAAAGTGCTCTGCCTACCTCAGATTATCCCGAGAAGAAAAGGTATCTCAGAAATTTGAGTAACAAGCAAAACCTGTTGCCTCATGCTATTGCATTGCAGGAAATCTAAAGCAATATTCTCCAGTATCAGGAAGCCAAAAGATGATCTGCCTGAATGACAAGTTAATAATGTAGCATTTGAACTTCAGTGGTGATACATTGCCAGATAAGTAGGCTGTACATCTGAGTGACTAGAAGATTGAATCAAACAATATGTTCCTTGGGCTGTGCACAGGAGGTAGTGTGCCGATTATGCTCAACCAGTTACTAACATTAGATGTGGTTGTGCGATTGAACAGAATTTACTACAAAAAACCTCTGACTGTGCTAAGAAATTTAAATTAATCAGTTTGGTGTGTTTCATTTGTTTGTGCTAAAAGCAGTACATATTTACACATGGGACCCTATTATGTGCAAGCAGAAGAAGTGTGTTAATGTGTGTCTACCAGCTTGGACTGAGGTTCAACAGCTCACTGAGATTGGCAGTGAACAGTTCTTGATGTATCTTCACGGTCCAATCAATCATAATTGAAAAGCTTTGAATTTATGTCACTTTGTAATGTTTACCTAGACTACCAAGCAATTAATGGCCAGTCTCCATCACAACCACCTCTTGTCCCCGTCACTTTCCACCACCATCTCTCTTCATCCCTACCATTTCCCATCCCTACATTCACCATTCCTGCCGCACTCCTTCACTCCCTCACCCCATTGCCTCTTCTCACGGCCCCCACTTTTTCTCACGGCCCCCACTCCTCATCACCCTGACTCCCTGTCCACCCATCTCTCCCACTCTCCATTCTATCCATACCCCTCCCTCACCCATCACCCCTCCCTCATCACCCTATTTCCCTTCACACCCTCTCTTCACCACCCCTACTCCCCATCACCTCTGCTCCCTGTCACCCACATTCCCATCACTCCATCTCCTATCCTCCCACTTCCCATTACCCCCTCACCCCAAAATCCCAACCCCCAACCACCCCATTACCCCCCTTCCATCCCCCTCTTCCCGTCATTCCCCAGTCCAGTCACTCTCTATCATCTCTCCCCTTCATTGTTGCCATTTCCTGGTCCTCAGCACTCCCCAGTTCCATCGTTCCCCTTTGCTGCTACTGTACCATCAGTCCAGACACCATCATTTCTGATCCCTCTTCAGACTCAGTTTGTTCAACCTGTTCACCTATTCCCACTTTTTGGTCCAGTGTGCCTTCCAACATTAGGAACTGCCACTGAACAGCACTGCTGCCTCACAGCGCCAGAGACCTGGGTTCAATTCCCGCCTCAGGTGACTCGCTGTGTGGAGTTTGCACATTCTCCCCGTGTCTGCGTGGGTTTCCTCCAGGTGCTCCGGTTTCCTCCCACAATCCAAAAATGTGCAGGTTAGGTGAATTGACCATGCTAAATTGCCTGTAGTGTTAGGTGAAGGGGTAAATGTAGGAGAATGGGTCTGGGTGGGTTACGCTTCGGCGGGTCGGTGTGGACTTGTTGGGCCGAAGGGCCTGTTTCCACACTGTAAGTAATCTAATCTAATCTAATCTTAACATTAAATTTCTTTTGGCGGTAAGGTATGGAGTTTTGCTCTAAAATTGTGAATCATCTTAATTTAGCTGGCAATTTGAATATGTTATTCAATTCAAGTCTATATATAGCAAAACAGAAAATCAAAATTTAGCCAGTGATCCACTTTATTACACACTTCAGAATGTGTGAGTCAGAGATTATGACCTGATCGACTGTGTGTTCTGGGTCTCTATCTCTTTAGCAATCATTGTGAACTCTTACCTCAGTTCAGGGAGTCAATAAGATAAAGCTGCTCTCCAGTAGTCAGTTCATTCATCGTGCACAGTGAATTGGAACCTCTATTTTCTATCATACCATGTCAGGGGTAAAGGGAAAATTCTTACCTTTCCTGCAGGTTCTGCTACTTGCATTTTCATCTGCTAAAGCTGTAAGTAAATTTACGGGAAGTCATTAATGAATGTTTAGTTTTATTATTGTGAACATGTGATAAAGTTCTGTTTTTCCTTTTTTACAGTTTACTTCAGATGCACCTTGCTGCATCTTAGATCCCAATTTTGTAAGTAAAAATTTGTCGTACTAAGTCCCTTGCAATCATTAGAAATGTGGCTTTCTAGCTGGAAGTATAACATTATCCCAATTTCTCTTGACTATGGCAATTTAGGGAGAATTCTGCCCCACAACATGTGGAGTTGATGATTATTTTCAAAAGTATCAAACAAGGGTTGGTGACAGACTTTGGAAAATTGAAAAGGAGTTGAATGAAATTCAACACAAAAGTACTCTGACAAAAAATAAGATGAAGACCATTGAAGAGTTCAATCATGCCGTTTGGATTAACTTTTCAGGTAATATTTCCATGGTAATTTAATTGTATCAGCTAAAATAGCAAGCTACATATTTAAAAACAATCTGACTGACTCACCTGCTAAATTGACTTTTACCTGTATTCTTATGTTTTGAAGGTACATTCAATAAAACATTTCAAAACATAGAAGCAGCAATTGCTGAGTTCGAACGTTTCATGAACAACAGAAATCTGGAACTAAAGTAAGGATAAAATTACAAAGTTTTTGAAATGAAGTGTTCCGGATATCAGATTTTTTTTGTTTGTTTGATAAACATCTTAAAGAAGACTCTATGTTGTAAATAGCCATGTCCTCATTGATAACAATAGTAAACTACAAAAGCTGCAGGTCTGAAATGATACAGAATATAATGAAATACAATATTTTTAAAAAGAGAAGCAAAGTTATTTTCTTGGATTTGATTTATGCCTTTAAAGAGGGTCATTTATTTCAGACCAGATTTTGCAATATGATGCGGACTTGTTAGGCCGAAGGGCCTGTTTCCAGATTGTAGGGATTCTAATTCTAATTCTAAATGTGAAAGCATCGCATCTGGCCTCCCATTCAAAAATATTGAATAGCATGAAAAGGCTGAAATCCTGAGTTACATGAACTAAGATCACCAGATAAAGTTGGGGATTGACCATTCCAGTCACAATATTGCTTAACAACCCGTCTGTGCTGAAAAATAATTTTTATTAACGTGAAACCTAATTTCTTAATATTATAGTTGAAGCTGGAGAAATGAAAAAAACTTTGTCTTTCTGCTGCCTTTGTAGGCTAATTGTTCTTTTCCTGATTATAGTTTATGTGCTGCATTTGATTTGGTGTTGAATTAAATATTCTAATTGCCACTTCTTAGTTTAGACGCAGCACTGTTGATGAATAATTCTTCAACTGAATTAAATCAGGAGCTGTATAGTTGGAGATTTTATTTAAACAAGTCTCAGTTTAGATAAATATAAGCTGTTGCAATTTGGTAAGACGAACAAGGGCAGGACTTACACAGTTAATGGTAGGGCTATGGAAAGTGTTGTTGAACAGCGAAACCTAGGGATACAATTACATAGCTTCTTGAAAGTGGTGTCACAGGTAAACAGGATAGTGAAGAAAGCACTTGGCACAAACTTGCCTTTATTAGCCAGATCATTGACTATCGGGGTTGGGACATCATGTTCTGGTTGTACAGAACATTAGTGAGTACTGTATACAATTCTGGTCACTCTGCTATTGGAAGTCTGTTATTAAGTTGGAAAATGTGAAGAAAAGATTTGCAAGGATGTTTCAGGGACTAGAGGGTTTCAGTTATAAGGAGAGGCTGGATATGCTGAAACTTTTCTCTTTAAAACTAGCGGGCATAGGTTTAAGGTGAGAGAGGAAAGATTTTAAAGAGACCTGAAGGACAAATTTTTCAGACAGAAGATGGTTTGTGTGTGGAATGAACGGCCAGATGTGAGTGATGCAAGTACAGTAACAAATTTTGAAAGATGTTTGGACTGATACCTAAATAGGAAAGGTTTAGAGGGATATAGACCAAGCGCAGACAAATGGGATGAATTAGTTTGAGAAACCTAGTCAGCATGGGCAAGTTGGAAAGAAGGATATGTTTCCATGCGGTATGACTCTAGGTGGTCAGTAGAGGGCACTGTGATCTTGAAATATTGGACTGACAATAATGTTCAATACAAAGGTCAATGGGGAGTGTACAAAGATGTGTTCATTGCCAACCACCAAATCTGGCGTGTAATTGGATCATTATAGGATAATCATATCTAGACCCCTTCAAATAAATTCAAAAAATAGGAAACAAAGCAACATTGGTTAATACATTTTAATTATTTTACCACAACCAAGTACAGGCAGTGATGGGGAGATGGCTGGTATTGGACAGATTCTGAGCAAGTTGTGAAAGTATAAGGCATGATTAGTAAGTTTGCAGATGACCCGAAAATAGGCGGTATCATGGATAGTGAGGAAGGTTATCAGGAATTGCAGCAGGACCTTAATCATCTGGGGAAATGGGCTGAGAAATGGTAAATGTAGTTTAATATGTGAGATGTTGCATTTTGGAAAGTCAAATCAAGGTAGGAGTTTTACGACGAATGATAGGGCCTTAAGGAATGTAGTGGAACAGATGGAGTTCGGTGCACACTTCCCTGAAAGTGGAGTCACAGGTAGACAGGACAGTGAAGAAAGCTTTTGGGACACTGGTCTTCATCAGTCAGGGCATTGAGTATAGAAGTTGGGACGTTATGTTGCAGTTGTACAGGATGTGGGTGAGGCCGCAAGTAAAATTTTGTGTTCAGTTTTGGTCACCTTGCTATAGGAAGGATGTTATTAAACTGGATAGAGTGCAGAGGAAATTTACAAGGATGTTACCAGGACTCAAAGGTCTCAGTTATAGGGAGAGGTTGGATAAACTAAGACTTTGTTCTTTAGAACATGGGAGATTGAAAGAGGATCTTACAGAAATATATAAGATCATGAGAGGCATGAAAATGGTGAATACACTCTGTTTTTTCAAGGGTTGGGGAAATCAAGGACTAGAGGGCATTAGTTCAAGTTTAGAGGGGAAAGAATAAAAGGTAACTTGAGGGGCAACATTTTTCCACAAAAGGTGGTATGCATTTGGAATGAGCTGCCAGCAGAAGTGTTTGAGGTGGGTACATTAACGCCATTTAAAAGGCATTTGGACAAATACATGGATGGGAAAGGTTTAGAAGGACATGGGCCAAGTGCAGGGAAATGAGGTTAGTGTGGATGGACATTTGGTCGGCATGGAGCAGTTTGGGCCAAAGGGCCTATCTCCATGCAGTGGACTCTATGACTCTATGACTGGGCAACGGCAAATTGACAATTGATAGGGATTAGCACTCATTAAATATCCTGTTAACTCTACTACTCATCTCATTAATTTGCACAGTCCCATTTTTCAAATTGGCTAAATAGACTCAACATTAGGAAACCTCAACATGAAAACCAGAGCAAGCATTTGCTGGATTCAACTCTCCACTTGCTCCCAGTGAATTCACATTGGACACTAGGAAACAGCACCTTAAGGCACATTCCATGGGCAGAGACATTGGCATCTGATATGTGCCAGCCTCTAAGAACTGTCAAGATATATTTTCAATCCATTTGTAGGAAACTTATATCCTTCAATGCTGTACCCCGGGCAGCACTGGTAATGATTATTGTAATGTTGGCATAGACACGTGTGTGTTCACAAACTGGATTAGGCTGCAGACTCCAGATTCTTTCCTAGCGGTCACAGTGCTCATTTACTCAAGGGGGTAGTGATTGAAGGCTTGGGAGATGCTGTTTCAGGACTTTGATAAATTTCTGCAATGCATCTTGTAAATAGTACTCACTGCTGCTACTGGGCATCAGTGGTGAAGGGAATGGGTGTTTATAGATGTGGTGCCAATCAACCAGACTGCTTTGTCCTGGATGATGTCAAGCTTCTTGAGTATTATTAGAGCGGCACCCGCCCAGGCAAGAAGTGAGTATTCCATTATATTCCTGGTATCAGAAAGTGAGTTAATTTAGGAAAGGATTATTTACCTTTGACCTGTGCTTAGGTATAGGTGTAGTATTTATATGGCTAGTCCAGTTAATGTCTGTTCAATGGTGAACCACGGATGTTGTTATTGATCATTCACTTTAGTAATTCCATTGAATACAAAGGTCAGTGATTAGATTGTCTCTTATTGGAGATGGCCATTGCCTTCTTCAGGAAGGGCTTATGCCCGAAACGTCGATTTTCCTGTTCCTTGGATGCTGCCTGACCTGCTGCGCTTTTCCAGCAACACATTTTCAGCATTCCTGAAGAAGGGCTTATGCCCGAAACATCGATTCTCCTGTTCCTTGGATGCTGCCTGACCTGCTGCGCTTTTCCAGCAACACATTTTCAGCTAATACTTGCCACTTGTCAGCCCAAGCCTAGATATTGTCCAGGTCTTGCTACATATGGGCACAAACTGTTTCCATATCTGAGGGGTCGTGAATAATGCTAAACATTGTGCAATCATCAGTGAGCATCCCCGCTTCTGATCTTATATTGGAAGAAAAGTCATTGATGAAGCAGCTGAAGAAGGTTGGGCCTAGGATACTACCCTGAGGAACTCCTGCAGAGGTAGCCTGCAACTGAGATGACTGGCCTCCAACAATCACAACCATCTTTCTATATGCCAGCAGAAGGGTTTATCCCCTGATTCCTAGTGACTCAGTTTTGCTTGGGCTTCTTGACACCATTCTTGTCAGTTGTCACCTTGATATCAAGGGCTGTCACTCTCACCACACCTCAGGAATTCAGCTCTTCTGTCCATGTTTGAACCAAGGCTATAATGAGGTCAGGAACTGAGTGGCCCTAGCAGAACCCAAACTGGGCAGCACTGAGCAGGATATTGCTGAGCAAGTGTGACTTAATTGTACTATTGATAATACCTTAAGGATAGGACTGCGGCAAACTCTGGAGCACAGGTCTTCAGTACTATTGCCCGAATGTTGTCAGTGCCCATAGTCTTTGCAGTATCCAATGTCTTCAACCATTTCTTGATATCATGTGGAGTAAATAGAATTGGCTGAAGACTGATATCTGTAATACTAGGCATCACTGGAGGAGGCTGAGATGAATCATCCACTGGGCGCTTCTGGCTGAAGATTGTTGCAAATGCTTCAGCCTTACTTTTTGCACTGATGTGCAAGTCTCTTCCATCATTGAGGATGGGGATATTTGTGTAGCTTCCCCCTCCAGTGAGTTTTTTAATCAGCCACTACCATTCATGTTTGGATGTAGCAGGACTGGAGAGCTGAGATCTGATCTGTTGCTTGTGGGATGCTTATTTCTGTATATCACTTCCTGTTTGGCACGCAAGTAATCAGAGAGTCATAGAGTCATAGTGATGCACAGCTCGGAAACAGACTCTTCGGTCTAACTCGTCCATGAAACCAGATATCCTAACCTAATCTAGTCCCATTTGCCAGCACTTGGCTCATATCCCTCTAAATCATTCTGATTCATATACCCATCCAGATGCCTTTTAAATGTTGTAATTGTACCAGCGTCCACCACTTCTACCAGCAGCTCATTCCACACAAACACTGCCCTCTGTACGAAGAAGTTGGCCCTTAGGTGCCTTTTAAATCTTTCCCCTTTCACCTAAAACCTATGCCCTCTAGTTTTGGATGACCTCTCTTCAGGGAAAAAACCTTGTCTCTTTCCCATATCCGTGCCCTTCATGATTTTATAAACCTCCATAAGGTCACCCTTCAGCCTCTGATGCTTCAGGGAAAATAGCCCTAACCTATTCAGCCTCTCCCTATAGCTCAAACCCTTCAACTCTGGTCACATCCTTGTAAATCTTCCCTGAACCCTTTCAAGTTTCACAACATCCTTCCTAAAGGAGGGAGATCAGAACTGCACACAGTATTCTAATAGTGACTTAACCAATATCCTGTACAACTACAACATAACCTCTCAACTCCTATACTAAATGCGCTAATATGCTAATAGGCAAGCATATCAAACACCTTCTTCACTATCTTATCTACCTGTGACTCCACTTTCAAGGAACTATGAACCTCTTTGTTCAGCAACACTCCCCAGAACCTTACCATTAAGTGTATTAGTCCTGCACTGATTCGACTTTCCAAAATACAGCACCTCACATTTACCTAAATTAAATTCCATCTGCCACTCATCAGCCCACTGGCCCATCTGATCAGCATGGGGCCCAACAGTCACTTCCTTAGCTTCCCACTGAGTTTTAAGATACAACAGATCAAGTCTCAGGGATTTATCAACCTTAATGCATTTTAAGACATTCAACACCTCCTCCTCTGTAATATGGGCATTTTTCAAGACGTCGCTATTTATTTCCCCACATTCTCGATGTCCCATATCCTTCTCGACAGTAAACACTGATGCAAAATACTTGTTAAGTATCTACCCCATCTCATGCGATTCCATACCTAGGTGGTCTTGCTGATCTTTGAGGGGCCTATTCTCTCCATTGTTACCCTTTTGTCCCAAATGTATTTGTAGAACTCCTTTGGATTCTCCTTAACCCTACTTGCCAAAGCTATCTCATGAACCCTTTAGCCTCCTGATTTCCCTTTTAAGTGTACTCCTACTGCCTTTATATTCTTGTGAGGTTTCACTCAATCTCTGCTGTCTTTACCTGACATGTTTCCTTCTTTTTCTTAACCAAAACCTCAATTTCTTTAGTCATCTAGCATTTCCCACAGATGCCAACCTTGCCTTTCACCCAAACAGGAACATACTGTCTCTGGACTCTCATTATCGCATTTTTGGAGGCATCCCTTTTTCCAGCCATTCCTTTACTTGCAAACATCTGCCCCCAATCAGCTTTTGAAAGTTCTTGCCTAACACTGTCAAAATTGGCCTTCCTCCAAATTAGAGCATTAACTTTCAGATCCAGTCTATCCTTTTCCATCACTATTTTCAAGCTAATAGAATTATGGTCACTGGCCTCAAAGAGCTCCCTCAATGATTCCTCAGTCACCTGCTGTTTTAAAAAATTCTCAAGGTCAGGTTCGTAGGAGAGTAGTCTGACACAGAACAAACGACCAAGAGGCGAGTCTGCTAGAATATGAGCATTTTATTCCCCGCAGCGTCGCCACAACCAGGTCTCATACTTACAACGGGTCTGGCTTATACTCACTCTACATGTTACCGGAACTGGGAGCCGTCAGTTCTCGTAGAGCGGTTGCCAACAACCCACGCTCGGCGGTTAAACGTAACCCCGGAGCAGACTCACCGAACTGGAGACTTTTCCAGCTGATATACTCTTTTCCAGATATAAACATTCATGTGAACAGCAGAGCAAGGCTAAAAAACACATTCCATTCTGGTTACATACAGATAAGAAGATTCACACGGGGAGGTGTGTAATAAGATTCACACGGGACTAAGCAACACCTCCATTCCGGTTAGATTCACACATGTATTGGGACATAATTTTTAACCGTTTCACCACACCTGCCCTGCCTTATTTCCCAAGAGCAGGTCAAGTTTTGCACCTACTCTCACAGGTACATCCACATACTGAATCAGAACATTTTCTTCTACACACTTAACAAATCCCTCTCCATCCAATTCGTTAACATTATGGCAATCCTTGTTGACATTTGGAAAGTTAAAATCTGCAACCACCCTATTATTCTTACAGATAATTGAGATCTTACAAATCTGTTTTGGAATTTTCTACTGACTATTGAGGGGGTCTATAGTATGATCCCAATGAACTGACCATCCTTCTCTTATTTTTCAGTTCCACCCAAATAACTTCCCTGGATATATTCCCAGAAATATCCTCCCTAAGTATAGCTGTAATGTTATCCCTAATCACAAATTCCAGTCCCCCTCCTCTCTTGCCACCCCCCTTCTATCCTTTCTATAGTATTTGTATCTCGGACATTACGCTGCCAGTCCTGTCCATCCCTGAGCCATGTTTCTGTAATTGCTTTGATATGCCAGCCCCGTGTTCCTGACCATGCCCTGAGTTCATCTGCATTGCCTGTTAGGCCTCTTACATTGAAATAAATACAGTTTAATTTATCAGTCCTACCTTGTTCTCTGCTTTGTTCCCGTCCACACTGTAGGGAATCTAATCTAATACGCCAGGTATGACCTCACTGACACCTTGTACAATTGCAGCAAAGTCTCCCTGCTCTTAAATTCAATCCTTCTCGCAATGAAAGCCAATATTCCTTTTGCCTTCCTGACTACCTGTTGCACCAGCAAATCAACTCTTAGCCAGTCATGTACAAGCACTCCAAAATCCCTCTGCACAACAGCATGCTACAGACTTTCACCATTTAAATAATACTCTGACCTACTGTTTTTACTTCCAAAGTGGATAACCTTACATTTACTAACATTGTACTCCATCTGTCAGATGCATGCTGACTCACTTAACCTATCTAAATCTCTCTGCAGATCCTCCGCATCCTCTGCACAGTTTGCTTTTCTACTCAATTTAAAGTTGTCAACAAACTTGGATACATTAACTCGGTCTCCTCTTTCAGATCATTTATGTATATCATGAACAGTTGTGGGCCCAACACTGACTCCTGTGGCATTCTGTTCACACTGATCCCCAACCAGAGAAACACCCATTTATCCCAACTCTCTGCTTTCTATTGGTTAACCAGTCCTCCATCCATGCTAGTACATTCCCTGCAACTCCATGCATTCTTATCTTATGGATGAGTCTTTTATGCAGGACCTTATCGAATGCTTTCTGGAAATCCAAGTATACAACATCCACCTGTTCCCCTCCATCCATGGTGCGTGTTACATCCTCAAAAAACTCCAGTAAGTTTGTCAAGCATGACCTTCCCTTCCTGAATCAATGCTACATCTGCCTGATCAAATCATTTCCATCCAGATGTCTCACTATTTCTTCTTTAATGATAGCCTCCATTATTTTCCTTACTACAGATGTTAAGTTATCTGGCCTATAGTTACTTGCATTTTGCCTACACTTTTTTAAAACAGTGGTGTGACATTTACTGTCTTTCAGTCCACCTGGACATGCCTGGAGTCCAATGAATTTTGGTAAATTACCACTAATACTGCTACTATAACTTCTATCTTTCCTTTCAGCACCCTGGGATGCATTCCATCAGGACCAGGGGATTTATCTATCTTTAGACCCTCGAATTCTCTCAACACTACCCCTTTAGTGATAACAAATGAACTGAGGTCCTCAGCTCCCATCGTATTCTAAATATCATTCTTTGGCATGTTAGACACATCTTCCACTGTGAAGACTGAAACAAAACACTTATTCAAGGCCTTGGCTATTTCGCCAGTACCCAATGTTCATTCCCCTTTCTCAACCTCGTTGTGGGAACGAGAGAGACTCACGTTTGGTATGTTGCCTCCCAGGTGCAAGGGTACGTGATGTCTCTGATCGTGTTTTCCGGGTCCTGGAGGGGGAGGGGGAGCAACCCGAAGTCGTGGTCCACATTGGCACCAACGACATAGGTAGGAGGAGTGCTGAGGATGTTAGACAGGCTTTCAGGGAGCTAGGTTGGAAGCTTGGAGTTAGAACAAACAGAGTTGTTGTCTCTGGTTTGTTACCCGTGCCACGTGATAGAGATTCGAGGAATAGGGAGAGAGAACAATTAAATGCGTGGCTTCAGGGATGGTGCAGGAGGGAGGGGTTCCAGTTTTTGGATAACTGGGGTTCTTTCTGGGGACGGTGGGACCTCTATAAACAGGATGGTCTACACCTGAACCTGAGGGGAACCAGTATCCTTGGGGGGAGGTTTGCTAGTGCTCTTGGGGGGGGTTTAAACTAACTCTGCAGGGGCATGGGAACCCAGATTGTAGCTTCAGGGTGCAGGGCCTGGAGTGTAGGGAGGTGAGGAACATGGCATCAATTTCCAAGGAGGGTGCCTGTAAACAGGGAAGTGGCTTGAAGTGTGTATACTTCAATGCAAGAAGTATACGGAATAAGGTAGGTGAACTTGCAGCGTTGGTTGGTACCTGGGACTTCGATGTTGTGGCTATTACGGAGACATGGCTAGAACAGGGACAGGATTGGCTGTTGCAGGTTCTGGGATTTAAATGTTTTAGTAGGGTCAGAGGTGGGGGTAAAAGAGGGGGAGGTGTGGCATTGCTTGTCAAAGATAGTATTACAGCGGTGGAAAGGACGATGGATGAGGACTTGCCATCTGAGGTAGTTTGGGCTGAGGTTAGGAATAGGAAAGGTGAGGTCACCCTGTTAGGAGTCTTTTACAGGCCTCCTAATAGTCCTAGAATCATTGAAGAAAGGATTGGGAAGGTGATTCAGGAGATGAGTGACAGTAATAGGGTGGTTGTTATGGGGGACTTTAACTTTCCTGATATTGATTGGGAAAGCTATAGCTCAAGTTCGTTAGATGGGTCAGTGTTTGTTCAATGTGTGCAGGAGAGTTTCCTGACACAATATGTAGACAGGCCAACAAGAGGTGAGGCCATACTGGATTTGGTTCTGGGTAACGAACCAGGCCAGGTGTTAGAATTAGAGGTAGGTGAGCACTTTGGGGATAGTGACCATAATTCGGTGATTTTTACACTCGTGATGGAGAGGGATAAGTGTGTACTACAGGGCAAGAATTATAGCTGGGGTAAGGGAAATTATGATGCGGTGAGGCATGACTTAGGATGTGTGGCTTGGAAAAGTAGACTCCAAGGCAAGAGTGTAAATGATATGTGGAACTTGTTCAAGGGGCAACTATTGAGTGTCCTTGATAATTATGTACCTGTCAGGCAGGAAGGAAAGGGTCGTGCGAGGGAGCCGTGGTTTAATAAGGAATTGGAATCCCTTGTTAAATGGAAGAGGGCGGCCTATCTCAAGATGAGACGTGAAGGTTCAATTGGGGCGATTGAGAGTTATAGGGTAGCCAGGAAGGACCTGAAGAGAGAGCTAAAAGCAGCAAGGAGGGGACATGAAAGGTCCTTAGTAGATAGGATTAGGGAAAACCCTAAGGCTTTCTATAGGTATGTTAGGAATAAAAGAATGACTAGGGTAGGAATAGGTCCAGTCAAGGATAGTAGGGGGAAGTTGCGTGTGGAGGCGGAAGAGATTGGGGAGACACTGAATGAATACTTTTCTTCAGTATTCACTCAGGAACAGGGCATTGTTGTCGATGAGAATACTGAGGCACAAATAAGTAGAATGGATGGCTTTGAGGTATGTAGAGAAGAGGTGTTGGAAATCCTGGAAAAGGTGAAAATAGATAAGTCCCCTGGGCCTGATGGCATTTATCCTAGGATTCTCTGGGAAGCAAGGGAGGAGATTGCAGAGCCATTGGCCTTGATTTTTATGTCCTCTTTGTCTACAGGAGTAGTCCCAGAAGACTGGAGGATAGCAAATGTGGTTCCCTTGTTCAAAAAGGGGAGTAGGGATAGCCCTAGTAACTATAGGCCGGTGAGTCTCACTTCTGTTGTGGGCAAAGTCTTAGAGAGAATTGTAAGGGATAGGATTTATGCACATCTGGATAGGAATAATGTGATCAAGGATAGTCAGCATGGTTTTGTGAAGGGCAAGTCGTGCCTCACAAACCTTATTGAATTCTTTGAAAAGGTGACGAAGGAGGTTGATGAGGGGAAAGCGGTAGATGTGGTATATATGGATTTTAGTAAGGCTCCCCATGGTAGGCTACTGCAGAAAATACGGAGATATGGCATTGAGGGTGAGTTGGAGGTTTGGATTAGAAATTGGCTGGATGGAAGAAGACAGAGGGTAGTAGTTGATGGCAAAGTTTCTTCATGGAGTGCCGTCACTAGCGGTGTTCCACAAGGATCTGTTTTGGGACCATTGCTGTTTGTCATTTTTATAAATGACCTGGAAGAGGGGTTAGAAGGTTGGGTGAGCAAGTTTGCGGATGATACGAAAGTCGGAGGAGTTGTTGACAGTGAGGAAGCATGTGGCAGGTTACAGCAGGATATAGAGAAGCTGCAGAGCTGGGCAGAAAGGTGGCAGATGGAATTCAATGTAGCTAAGTGCGAGGTGATTCACTTTGGGAAGAATAACAAAAAGATGGGGTACTGGGCTAATGGTCGGATACTTGGTAGTGTGGATGAGCAGAGGGATCTTGGTGTCCATGTACACAGATCTCTGAAAGTTGCCACCCAGGTAAATAGTGCGGTGAGGAAGGCATATGGCGTACTGGCTTTTATTGGTAGAGGAATTGAGTTCCGGAGTCCTGAGGTCATGATGCAGTTGTATAAGACTCTGGTACGGCCGCATCTGGAATATTGTGTGCAGTTTTGGTCGCCATACTATAGGAAGGATGTGGAGGCATTGGAACGGGTGCAGAGGAGGTTTACCAGGATGTTGCCTGGTATGGAAGGAAAATCGTATGAGGAAAGACTGAGGCACTTGGGGCTGTTTTCACTAGAGAAAAGAAGGTTTAGGGGTGACTTGATTGAGGTGTACAAGATGATTAGGGGGTTAGATAGGGTCGACAGTATGAACCTTTTCCCGCGTATTGAGTCGGGTATTACAAGGGGGCATAGCTTTAAATTAAGGGGGGGTAGATATAGGACTGATGTTAGGGGTAGGTTCTTCACTCAGCGAGTTGTTAGTTCATGGAATGCCCTGCCAGTAACAGTGGTGGACTCTCCCTCTTTATGGGCATTTAAGAGGGCATTGGATAGGTATATGGAGGATAGTGGGTTAGTGTAGTTTAGGTGGGCTTGGATCGGCGCAACATCGAGGGCCCAAGGGCCTGTACTGCGCTGTATTCTTCTATGTTCTATGTAACCTGCAAGGGAGCTATGTCCATTTTAGCCACCCTTTTCCATTTTTTATGTTTATAAAAACATTTCCTAGCTGTTTTTATATTCTGTGCTGGTTTGCTTTCATAATCTATCTTTCCCTTCTTTATTGCTTGCTTTGTGGTTCTTTGTTGCTGTTTAAAGTTTTCCCAATGTTTCTGGTTCCCACTACTCTTAGCTACTTTGTTAGCCTGAGCTTTTAATTGGATGCTGTCCTTTAGTTTCTTAGTTATCCAAGGCTGGCTCTTCCTACTCTTGCTATCCTTGTTTTTGACCAGAACATACTTGCCTGGAGCATTGTGAAAAATCTCTTTGAAGTCCTCCAATGTTCCACAAATGTTCCACTACATAATATCTATTCCCAATCTAATTTAGCCAACTCCTTCCTCACCCATTATAGTCTCCCTTGTTTAAGCATAGCACCCTGGTTTTAGGTGATACTATTTTACTCTCCATTTGTATCAAAATTTGATCATATTGTAATCACTCTTTCTGAGAGGATCCTTAACTATGAGATCTTGCCTCATTACGCAGGACCAGATCTAAGATCCTTGAGAAAATCATCAGCCATGATTGAATGGCAGAAAAGGACTCGATGGGCTGAATGACATAATTTCTGATCCTATGTCTTATGGTCTTTTGACCTTATGGTCTGATGCTTACGATGGATGAAAAATCTAGAAGCCAAGCAAGAATTTCCCAACCAGTGATCCCTGCAAGCTCTCAGAGAATCAACTCCTTTTCCAGGATTCAGAAAAGCATGAAGGAGTTCAACCAAAAATCTGTCTGAAATGATAACCTGTCTTTTCTTTTTATCTGAATTTCAATCATTTGTTTTGATTTGTTGAGATCTTGTTACTCTTGTTAATATTATTGCCTTTCTCTAGAGATGATCAAGCAGTGCTCTTTTATTTTTTTACAGGAGATTGGAAAATAATTTCAAATTGAACAATGAAATGATCACTGATTTAAAGAGAATTACCTCACAACTTCAGGATAAGTGCACCAAGCCATGTGTTGACACTGTTCAAATAAATGAAAACCCCACAGGGCAAGGTTAGCATCACCTGTTCAATAGTCACTCTCTTCAGTTGTGTAGTTTAATGTTTTGTCATGGAACTTTCAACAAACCCCTTTCAGTCACCATCTATTGACACATCAACAGACCTTCATTCTAGGTCCAGCATATGGCTACAATTTAAAATTTGCATCTTTGTGTTCAAGTCAAACCATGGTCTCACCATCCCTTATCTTGTCCAGTCTTGTAATACTCTGAGAACTCTGCATTCCTCCATTTCTGGCCTCTTTTTCATTCCCAGTCTCCTTTGCCACACTATTGTTCACTGTGCCTTCAGTGGTCTCGGCCCTAAGCCCTAAAATTCCTTCACTGTCTTACTTTTTTGTTTCCTTTATAAACATATTCTTTAAACTACCTCTTTGACCTAAAATTTGCACACGTGGCTTAGGGGTTAAACATTTTCTGATAATGGTTCTTTGAAGCCCCAAAGTTAAACCTTGTTAATGATAAGTTGATGTTGTGTATTATCGTTTTGTTAACAATATTAAGTTTGGAGTGTTTCAACAATGAAAAATTTAGCTGTTTGACAAATCATTACATTAAATGTGATTGAATTACAAGCACTGTAATCTGATCCTATTCAGACTGTCAAGATATTGCTGAGAAAGGTGCTACAACAAGTGGCCTGTACTACATCAAACCACTGAAAGCTCGGCAGCAGTTCCTAGTTTATTGCGAGATCGATGATATGGGAAGAGGTTGGACAGTGTTCCAAAGGGTATGTCACACCATGTTTATGTTATTGACAAACAGACCTTTCTCAGTTTGGTACAAGGTATGATCAAGCAATGCTTCTCTAATTTCTTTCAGCGACTTGATGGCAGTGTGAACTTTCACAGAAGGTGGATTCCATATAGGGAGGGGTTTGGATACTTGTCCCCTGGTGGGAACACAGAATTCTGGATTGGGAATGAGAAAATACATTTAATTACACAGAACTCTAAACAATATCTACTTCAAATAGACCTGATGGATTGGGCAGGTCAACGGAGGTAATCAATGATTTATCTTTGCAAGAAATAAAATATACCTGGTGCCATTCATAAGGATTTTTTTAAAAACTGACTGAACAGTAGTGGTTCAACAAAATCATTCTTTTATGATGTGTGAAATATTTTTTGTGGATTTTTTAATATTATCAAAACTGCTATACAATTTCATTTCACTAGCTTGAGTTGAGCTTACTGTCAGTCTGAACTCCTCCCGCTTTGGCCCATCCCCATGTTATCATTCTTTAAAGTGGCTCTCCTGGGCTTTTTCCAAAACTACCATGCTACGCACACTAACAGCTCATTACAAGTGTGACAGAGATCTCTGCTACTTTTGCTTTCTTTTCGGCCCTCTGCCATCATCCACTCAAATACACCAACCCTGAAGAAGGGCTCATGCCTGAAACGTCAATTCTCCTGCCCCTTGGATGCTGCCTGACCTGCTGCGCTTTTCCAGCAACACATTTTCAGCTCTAATCTCCAGCATCTGCAGTCCTCAGTTTCTCCTTTGTACACCCATAGTCCTGTTGGGAAGAGAGCTTCAAAAATTTGACCCAGCGATAGCAAAAACAGCATATTTCTAAGTCAGGATAGTGAGTGGTTTCGTGAGGAACTTGCAGGTACAAATATTTCCATGTACCAACTGCCCCTCTCCTGGTAGAAGTCACAAATTTGGAAAGTGTTGTCAAAGGAACCATGGCAAGTTGCTGCAAAGCATCTCATGGACGGTACACGCTAATGACAATGCTCATTGGGGGCAGTGTTGGGGGCAGTGGATGTTAGTGGTTGTGGAGCTAATCAAGTCGGCTGCTTATATTGGGTTCATGCTGAGCTTCGAGAGTGTTGCTGTAGCTGCACTCATCCAGGCAAGTGGAGAGTATTCCATCACACTCCTGACTTGTATCTTGTAGATGGTGGGCAGATGTTGACGAATCAGGAAGTAAGTTGTTCATAGTAGAAACATCGTCTGTTCATGCTCTATGTGCCTGGTCAATGGTAACACCCAGGGTGTTGATAATGGAGGATTCAGTAATGGTAATGCCATTGACGACCTCTTCCTCTCAGGGAAGGCGATGGCCGAGTGGTATTATTGCAGGACTGTTAATCCAGACACTCAGGAAATGTTCTGGGGGCCCTAGTTCAAATCCTGCTGCAACGGATGATGGAATTTTAATTCAGTTTAAAAAAAATCTGGAATTATTAGTCTAATGATGCATATTAAACTGTTGTTGATTGTCAGGAAAAACTCATCTGGCTTATTAATATACTTTTGTACAATACTTACCTGATCTGGCCTATACAGGACTCCAGACCCATCGCAATGTGAACTGCTCTCTAGGCAATTAGGGATGGGTAAAATATGCTTACCTAGCCAGTGATGCCCACATCCTCTGAATGAATAAAAGAAAAGGCATTTGAATGTAATGTCCCTCAGTTTTGACTTACTGTCCTCACTTTGCTGCAGTGCAATAATGAGCAGAGCAGTTACCAATTTGATAGCATCAAAGACCTGAGCAATGAGCTGACCCACAGGGAGAGGATAGCTGCTTTTGCCCATCAACCCATATTGCCCTCTCCTTGTGTGCCTCTTGGGTGTTAATTATCATCCCAGCAATTTGTTAGTGACTGGCAGACCTTCTCTGATTACAAGGTCCCACAGATGGAAATCCCACCCACTGACAGCGAATCAAAGGCCAGGGGTTATTGCAGATGCCTGAGCCTCAGGATCAAGGAGCAACCAAGGCCAGACAGAAATCACATTGGGGGAGGGAGGAGCAGTGTGACTAATAATGGGACAGTTTAGCTCTCCACAGCTCTTCTCCCTTCCGGAGGATGCTGAGTACCGAGTGTCTTTGGACAAGGAGCCCACACCTGCATTTGCCATCACCTGTGGAATACCACCACTGGATTATCACCTCTGGAATATTTCAAGCAGCGGTTTTCTTGTCATTTTCCCAGAGTGTTAAAAGCCTCACCTGCCTTTTGGCTCAAAGGTCATACAAGGGTCTCAAATGTCAATGGCTGTTCTGGAAGTTTGACCATAGACAGGCAAATGGATCTCACATTGTCCAATTAAATACCCTTCCCATCTCCATGCACAATACAAGAGAGGGTATCGCAGTATTAACAATACCATAAACTTTGAACAGTGAGTTCCCATTTTCATAGAATCATAGAATCCCTCGAGTGCAGAAAGAGGCCATTCAGCCCATCAAGATCTTCCAAACCCAGACCCAGATCCCGACCCCAACCTATCTGCACATTTACCATTAGCCAGTCCACTTACCTGCACATTTTTGGTCTGGAACGTCTCTTCCTTGGAAATCCAATATTTTTTAATGCAAAAGTCAACTAACTGAGCGCCATATTGGCTCCAGGCCTTTTAATTTTGTATTAAAACATGTGATTATATTTGCAAACTGCACATATCCTTTTAGCTCCTCACTGTCCAAAGTATTTAATAGACATTTAGTGACTGGGATGTGAAGCTTGATTCTACCATATTTATCCTGTAAAAGGGCAAAGGATCATATCTGCATTGGATCAGTAGGGACTAATTTCTTTTTCCCTCCAGACATGCTAAATATTCGGGTTTTCAAGTGGCATCTGAGGAAGACAAATATCGACTGCGTTATGGAATGTTCTTGGAAGGAGATGCTGGAGATGCCTTTGCTGGTTATGATTTTGGAGACGATGCCAGTGATAAAATGTATACTGCACACAACTATATACAGTTTAGCACAGAAGACTTTGATAATGATAATTATGCTGGAAACTGTGCTAAACAAGATGAAGCTGGCTGGTGGATGAACAGATGTCATGCAGGAAATCTTAATGGCAAATATCACAAAGGTAAAACTTCTCATCCACAGTGCTATCTTGTGAACGATGCTGAAAGACAATTCCTATCAATTTGATCAACAGCAATTCATTTCAGAGGCTAAAGAAACAAAATGCCAACCAGAATGCCACAGATGATGGAAATCTGAAATAGGAACAGAAAGTGCTGGGATTATTCAGGCAGTTTTGACAGAGAGGGGAACTGTGTTAACATCTCACTTTTCCTTAAAATGTTGAAATGTGCCATTGCCACTGTTTCATTTGGGAAAGTAACATGCAGAGGTCTTATTAAAATATTGCACTCATAACCTGGCATTGGTGCAACACAGCAGCTAGGTGCCCCATTTGAAGATCTTTGATTGAAATCCGAGTTAAAGTTAATCTTGAGTTGCACTGAATGCTTGAGCACACATTTGGTTCACAGGCAGAGCCTTAAATGAAAATCCTTATAGTATTCCTACATGAGTCTGAAGGAACAAAATTAACTGGAAGACCTATAGTAATAGGTGATTTGTAAAATCAATAGCAAAGGAATGATAATAGCAACTGTCATTGAGATGTACAGCATGGAAACAGACCCTTCGGACCAACTCATCCATGATGACCAGCTATCCTAAATGTATCCAGTCCCATTTCCCTAATTTTGGCCCATATCCCTCTAACCCTTCCTATTCATATACCAATCCAGATACCTTTTAAATGTAGTAATTGTACCAGCCTTCACCACTTCCTCTGGCAGTTCATTCCATACATGCATCACTCTCTGAGTGAAAAAGTCTCTTTTAAATCTTTCCCCTCTAACCTTAAACTTATGCCTTCTAGTTTTGGACTTCTCTTCCCTCAAGAAAAGACCTTGACTATTCATTTTATCCAGGCTCCTTGTGGCTTTATAAATATCTATAAGTTCACCCCTCAGCCCCCGACGCTCCAGGTAAAATAGCCCCTGCCTATTCAGCCTCTCCCTATAGACCAAGTCCTCCAACCCTGGCAACATCCTTGTAAGTCTTTTCTGAACCCTTTCAAATTTCACCACATCCTTCCTATAGCAAGAAGACCAGAATTGTACACAGTCTTCCAATAGTGGCCTAACCAATGTCCTGTACAGCCACAACATGACCTCCCAACCCCTGTGGAGATGGTAGTGTACACAAGCAGGCACTTATCTGCTGCTCAGCGGTTGTGGTTGGAATGGGAATGAGAAGTATTTATGTGTTTGTCATTCCTGGGAGGAGAAGTGATCCAAGGATGTAAGGTGGGATGATTTTTTTTAAATGGTGCCCACAACAGACACTCTCACAGAAATCACTTGAATAGTTTCCTCCGCTGTTTACTGACCAGCCTTCAATGATAGGTAGGCAACTAAACATGCAGCACAAATGGCCAGAGTGTACATAGAACAAATAGTTATAAATAGTGTCAATTTATAACACTAAAATTGTAATCTGGGACTTTATTAGTAATTTGCTGAATTAGACGGTGTCCTAGTGGCAGGAGGTAAACAACCTGCTCAATTATTTAAAGCGGGTCTTGACAAACCATGGGATCAACAAAGCAGCACTGTTAAATTCTCAAGACAATCCATCTGTTTGTAATGCGAGAACAGACAGACAGCAGCTGAAAATCACTCTCAGTAATCCAGGGCATCCCATCATGCATTCAGATTTACTTCACCACTGAAGGTCAGGTTACTCTAAGTCAACACTTCATGAGCTGTACAACCTTGCACAACAGGAATTTTTCCAATTCAGTCCCCCATGTGTGTCAGGGGGCTGACCTCAGCCAGGACAGCACTGAGTGTCACAACTGAAGTGAGTAGTCCTGAGGTTGGAAGGGATGTACCTGGTACCTGATGGAGAGTTGGAAGGGACCGACTGTGATTCAGCCACTCTTTACTTCAGTATCAAAATCTCTCAAACATATCTATGCTAGTTTCCTTCATGTGATGGTTCAATTCCGGTCACGCTAGGTAGAGATGTTTCACCTGAATTCTTTTTGAAATGATTTGTTATTATTAATAATTTGTTTCTATAAATGATTCACACTTTCAGAGGAGAAAAGGGGCAAAGAAAACCTGAGCAATATTTTGTGACTCACTGTGTTCACACAACATTCCCAAAGCAATGAAATGAAATTGGTTTGCCTTTGTTTCAGGTGGCCGTTACACAGCAAAGGAGTTTGGTTTTGATGATGGCATTATCTGGGTAACATGGCATGATCGCTGGTATTCCCTGAAAGAGACCACAATGAAAGTCATGCCTTTGCAGAAGTATGAACAATTAAAACGGACAGGGCAGCAGGAGCAGTTTCACATACAAAGAGGCGATTCTTCATCCAAATAAAATCATCACCAAAGCATTCATATAATTTGACTTCCAGTTCATTATGTTGTGAAAGCTTTAAGCTGTAAATGTTCAAAGCAAAAGTAAACTTGCCATATGCTAACCCCAAACTGACTGATACCACAGTAAAGAACCCATTCCAATGTAAAACCCTATCTTTGCTCTTTTGATTACCAAAAATCTGTTGTCTAGTGTGAATGAAGGCATGTGTTACTTTTAATTGAGATTCCCTGAATTGATAATTCTGTTTCCAGAGAGGAGATCCCACACATGAGAAGGACCAAATTCTGTAATCATTTTGATTTATCTTTATTATCTGATTCACCTACACTTCTCCCATGTCTGGCAACTTTGTACTTTCTTTGAATGCCTTTATCAATAAAGTTAATTTTTTTCTCAATTTCTTAGCCATGCTTGTCATCCTTTTTAAAAGAAAACTTCCTGTTTAAACCTAGGACAGGAATGAAATGGGCAGAGCTAGGATCAAGAGATAAAACTTTGCTGACCTAGTCATTCTGAGGCACCTCTACAGTGAGGCATCTCCACTGTAAGACACCTGTACTGTGAAGCAACTCCACCGTGAGGCACCTGCACCATGAGGCACCTGTTCCTTTTACTCCTACCCAGAATCATGTTGCCAATCCTCTCCTCCACCTCACCATGAGGCACCTGCATTGTGAGGCATCTCCACTGTGAGGCACCTCCACTGTGATGCACGTCCACTATTGGGCACCTCCCGTAACAGGCCCTCCCACCATCCTGAGGAACTGCTGTGCTGTCACACCTCCAACTTGGGGTACTCCAAGGGACTTCTTTCATGAGGCACTGCCCTTATGATGCTCTTTAACTGTGAAGCACTACAATTATGACCCATATCTATGAGGCCCCGGCAAAGCCACCCTGAGGCCTGGTACCTGAATGCACTGACACTGTTACCATAAATGCCTGACACCTGAACCAGCTGAGGCACCAATGATCTTGGGCAATCATCTTTCCCTTTAAATAAATTCTCTTAAAATGCCTCAGCAATGTTTCTACAAAAGCCAAGGGGCCAACCCTTTGAAAATCATTAGTTATTGTCACGGTATCTATTTGTAAAAAGCTTAACTATGATGATGTCTAATGGGAAAATGGGCACGGCATGGTGGCTCAGTGGTTAGCACTGCTGCCTCACAGCACCAGGGACCTGTGTTCGATTCCCGCCTCGGGCGACTGTCTGTGTGGTGTTTGCACATTCTCCCCGTGTCTGCATGGGTCTCATTCAGGTGCTCTGGTTTCCTCCCACAATCCAAAGGTGTGCAGGTCGGGTGAACTGGTCATGCTAAATTGCCCATAGTGTTAGCTGCATTAGTCAGGGGTAAATGTAGGGTAGGAGAATGGGTCTCGATGGGTTGCTCTTGGGAGAGTTGGTATGGACTTATTGGGCTGAAGGGCCTGTCCCCATGCTATAGGGTATCTCATCTAAAACTGCAACTATTGTAAACCCATTAGTATTCTAGATGAGATCTAGAACTATCAGACACCTATTCCAAAGTATCCCCCATGTTGTCATGGAGAAGGTGAAGAGCATGATGATTGGCCTTATTGGGGCAGCATGGTGGCTCAGTGGTTAGCACTGCTGCCTCACAGTGCCAGGGACCCAGGTTTGATTTCGGCCTCAGGTGACTGTGTGGAGTTTGCACATTCTCCCCGTGTCTGCGGGGATTTCCTCCCACATTCCAAACGATGTGCAGGTTAGGTGAGTTGGCCATGCTAAAGTGTCCATAGTATTAGGTGCATTAGTCAGGGGAAATGTAGGGAAATGACTCTGGGTGGGTTGCTCTTCGGAGGGCCAGTGTGGACTTGTTGGGCCAAAGGGCCTGTTTCCACACTGTTGGGAATCTAATCTAATTGTGTAGAGACCCATTGGAAATGTTTTCAAGCTGTGACCTCTATATTTATTCAGAAATAGCTATAGTCATTGGGACAAGTAGAGTAGATGCAGGCTATGACAGATGGGCTGGGGAGGTGGTGGGAGGTGAGGAGCTCTTCACTATTCTCTTCACTAGCATCTTCACTATTCTCAATAATATATCCGCATTCCCATGCTGGCCTTCAGCTGGGGTTTATGGCATTAGCTGCTGGTAAGCAGCAGTCATCCATTCCAGTAAATTTGTGCCAACCGTGCCACCACCCTGTGAAGGCCCACAGCTCCATTTTTATTTCTGGTTGTCAGCACTCTTACTCTCAGCATAGTGATCCAGGATGTTGAGGGAGGATTACATCCTTTGCTGGCTAGGTGTTGTTCTTACATCCACTCTAAATGTTTCTGAGTGTATTTCTCCATGGGATTGACCAGTCTCTCGTGAACAAAGACATGCTATCCATTCCTGGAGATAATGTTGAATTCATGCTAGTGATAGACCTTGAGAAGTTCAACTAGAGGGCAGTACATTTGATCCTGATTGGACAAGTACTTTGCCACAAAATGTGACTCCCAAGGTTCCATGTTCCTGACCAATTGTGACTTGCCTCCTGTCTCTGAGGTGGACTTTTCACAGCTTCCTGTGACTCAGATACCTTCTCCATCACTCTGAGGTGATGTCACCAACTCTGAATGGATGCTACATCCCATTCATGTACTTGTGTCTATTATATACAGGACCAGACCCCCTTTGAAAATCATTAGTTATTGTCACGGTATCTATTTGTAAAAAGCTTAACTATGATGATGTCTTAATGGGAAAATGGGCACGGCATGGTGGCCTTTTAAAAAGGTAGCCTAGACCCTAATGTTTTCTTATTTTAGAGATAGATGTGAAATTCATGTTCCAGTTAATGTTAAGCAAAACACAATTTATTAAACACTATAGTTAAATACAAACAAGTGCAAGAGGAATTTAGAATATTTTATGTATTGGAAGACTTAACCGCATAATAGATGTAGTATCTATCACTAATTAACTGTTCCAATATAGTAACATCCCATAGACATACTCTTTGGCCAAAAAGCAAATTCAGACACAGATTCTCACATGCAGTTGTCCAATTTGGAGGAAAAAAAGTCAAGAGAAAATTCAGAGAGAGTAAGAGTAGACACTCACTGAAGCTGTCAACTCTTCTGAGGCCCCAAACAGCTTCTGATGCTGCTGAGAAACAAACAAAACCCAGAAATCTGGATCTGTGAGAGTTGGCCACACCCACTCAGGCTGTTAAAAAAACCTAAGGCCTCCTAAGCTGTTAGTTAAGTCATCTTCAGTTGCTAGATTTGTACTTCTGCCTTTACAACCTCTCTTCAAAAAAACCCCGGATAAAATAATACTTTAAAGTGACAGCATCGTCACATGTGGCAATTGACAAAGAGTGGGTTAGCCTCCTTGGATATTCCCTCCTGCTCCTGATAACCAAGGAATGATCTGGATCAGATTAGTGAGGAGGCAGATCTGGTGTGAAAGACATAAACCATAGTGCGCATGGTTTAGGTACAGCTTCATATTGTGCGAGAATACTCGGAGATACACCATTACTTTTAACCATGCGCACACACTTCACATCATACAACCCAATCCTCCCACTCCCTATCATGTCAATGCCCCATTGTGTTCAGTAAACATTCACTATGATCTTGTTCCAAGATTCCTTTACCACCACTTTTGTTGCAATCTGATATCACTAACAGGCAGTCAGACAGGTAGCCTGGCTACCTCCACGGCTGGCTCCTCTACATTCCAAGTCAACACCACACCCACTTCACTGGGCATCACATTAGCCTGATATAGAACACAGAACATTGGACATTACAGCGTAGTACAGGCCCTTTGTCCCTCGATGTTGAGCTGACCTGTGGAGCCAATCTGAAGCCTATCTATGCTACACTATTCCATTTTTATCCATATGTTCATCCAATGACCATTTAACTGCCTTAAAGTTGGCAAGTCTACTACTGTTGCAGACAGGGTGTTCCATGCCCCTACAACTCTCGGAGTAAAGAAGCCACCTGTGACAAGTGTATCTATATCTATCACACTTCAAGGTGAAGCAGATAGGGAGAAGGTGCTTGAATGTAAATGTACCTAACAATGCTATTCATATATGATGTGTACATCTTCAGGAGCAGCTTGAAAATACATACCTCCACAAAATGAAGTTCAGAATTGCACACAATATTCCAAAAGTGGCCGAATTAATGTTCTGTAACAACCGCAACATGACCGCCCGACTCCTGTACTCAATACTCTGACCAATAAAGGAAAGCATACCAAACGCCTTCTTCACTATCCTATCTACCTGCAACTCTACTTTCAAGGAGCTATGAACCTACACTCCAAGGTTGTTTTGTTCAGCAACACTCCCTAGGACCTTACCATTCAGTGTATACATCCTGCTAAGAATTGCTTTCCCAAAATGCAGCATCTCGCATTTATCTGAATTAAAATCCATCTGCCACTTCTCTGTCCATTTTGGTTAGGCCACTGTTGGAATATTAGTGTGCAATTCTGGTCTCCTTCCTAACGGAAAGATGTTGTGAAACTTGAAAAGGTTCAGAAAAGATTTACAAGGCTGTTGCCAAGATTGCAGGATTTGAGCTACAGGGAGAGGCTGAACAGGCTGGGGCTGTTTTCCCTGGGGCGTCGGAGGCTGAGGGGTGACCTTATAGAGGTTTACAAAATTATGAGGGGCACAGATAGGGTAAATAGGCAAAGTCTTTTCCCTGGGGTCGGGGATTCCAGAACTAGAAGGTCTAAGTTTAGGGTGAGAGGGGAAAGATATAAAAGAGACCTACAGGGCAACTTTTTCACACAGAGGCTGGTACGTGTGTGGAATGAGCTGCCAGAGGAAGTGGTGGAGGCTGGTACAATTGCAACATTTAAGAGGCATTTGGATGGGTATATGAATAGGAAGGGTTTGGGGGGATATGGGCCGGCTGCTGGCAGGTGGGTCTAGATTGGGTTGGGATATCTGGTGGGCATGGACGGGTTGGACCGAAGGGTATGTTTCCCTATGACTCTATGGCAGATATTAGAATTTGAATTCAATTAAGAATCTTGAATTCGAGTCTAACCATGACTCCATTGTCGATTACCGGAAAAACCATCTGGTTGACTAATGTCCTTTAAGGATGGAAACACCCATCCTTACCTGGTCTGGCCTACATGTGATTCCAGACCCACAACCAATGTGGTTAACTCTTAACCACCTCTGGGCAATTAGGGATGGGCATTAAATATTAGCCCGCACAGCAATGCCCTCATGGTCAAGAGTGTGGCGCTGAAAAGCACAACAGGTCAGGCAGCATCCAAGGTGCAAGAGAATCGATGTTTTGGGCATAAGCCCTTCATCAGGAATGAAGCCAGTGGGTCGGGGATGAGAGATAAATGGGAGGAGTGGGTGGGATTGGGGGTAGGTAGCTGGGAAAACGATAAGTGGATGAAGGTGAGGGAGAAGGTGATAAGTCAGAGGGGGCAGTGATAGACGGGTCAGGAGGGCGGCGCCGAGTTGGAGGCTTGCGACTGGGGTAACATGGGGGAGGGGAAATGAGGAAGCTGTTGAAATCCAGATTTATTCCATGTGGTTAAAGGTTCCCAAGGCGGAATATGAGACTTTCCTCCTCCAGGCGTCAAGTGGTAATGGTTTGGCGGTGGAGGAGGCCCAGGACCTGCATGTCCTTGACGGAATGGGAGGGGGAGTTGATGTGTTTAGCCAGGGGGCAGTGGGGCTGGTGGGTGTGGGTGTCCCGGAGATGTTCTCTGAAATGATTCGCAAGAAGGCGTCCTGTCTCCCCAATGTAGAGGAGGCCACATCGGGTGCAATGGATGCAGTAGATGACATTGGTCGAGGTACAGGTAAATTTCTGATAGATGTGGAAGGATCCCTTGGAGCCTTGGACGGAGGTGAGGGGAGTGGTGTGGGTGCAGGTTTTGCATTCCTTGTGGTGGCAGGGAAAGGTGACAGGAGTGGGGTGTGGGCTGGTGGGAGGTCTTGGAGGTGGGAGAAGGAGTCCTTGTTTGTGAAAGAGATCCACCGGCACCAGCACAGACGCGATACCTACATTGAACGTCACGTCCGCCCCCGCATTTGCTGCCATGGCAATCACTTCCACCCCACTGGAAGGCTGTATCGTTGACTCACTTATGCCACTAGTGACATCAACAGCCGAGTACCTAACCAAAACATTGCCCTCACTGCTCATGACGCCACTTCTGCCCCTGTTAACATAACCATAAACACTACTTCTGCCCCCTTTGTGAGTGTCACTTCCATTGATGATGTCACCACTGACCCTATAACCACCCTGCTCAAGTACTGCCCCTGCCCCCACTTTTAAATCGAGTCACACTCCAGGTCCTAGCTCCCAGCCCTGCCGTGTCTTCACCATTACCCCAGACCTCCCCCTCACTGAGGACGAACGTTTAGTCCACAGTAAAGGCCTCACCTTTGTCCCTCTATGCTCCCAGTTTAATGAGTCTGACACACGCTGCGACCTTGAATATTTCTTCTGCTGCCTCCGCCTCCATGCCCACTTTTTTAACCAAGACACCTGCCCACCCACCCACCGAGGACCCCTTCTTCCATCTCTAACACACCCCATCTACCTGGACACCCCATGCCGGTGTGTTACCTGCCCTTGACCTCTTCATTTCAAATTGCCACCTTGACATCAACTGCCTCAACTTGTCCACCCACTCACCAACTACAACCTCCCACCCTCACAATGCACAGCCCTCCATTCACTCCAACTCCAACCTCACCATCAAAGCCAGATTCAAGGGGGTGCAGTAGTAGTGTTGCGCACTGACCTCTACACTGCTGAAGCTAGGTGCCAACTCGCAGACACCTTCTCCTACTGCCCCCTTGATCATGACCATACCTCCCATCACCAAGCCATAATCTCCCAGACCATCCACAACTTCGGAGAAAATCCCATTCACAGCCTCCAACCTCATGGTCCATGAACCTCGCACTGCCCAATTCGGCCTCCTTCCTAAGATTCACAAACCTGACTGCCCCAGTTGACCCATTGTCTCAGCCTGCGCCTGTCCCACTGAACTCATCTCTTCTTACCTTGACATCTCCTGTCCCCTTAGTCCAGGAACTCCCCACCTACATTCGTTATACCGCCCATGCCCTTCACCTCCTCCAAGATTTTCATTTCCCTGGTCTCCAACGCCTCACCTTCATCATAGGCATCTAGTCCCTGTACACATCAATCCACCACGATGAAGTTCTCCAAGCCCTCTGTTTCTTCATCTCATTCCGTCCCAACCAGTACACTTCCATTGACACCCTCATTCGCCTGGCTGAACAGGTCCTCACCATCGGCGAAAGTGAGGACTACAGATGCTGGAGGTTAGAGTTAAGATTAGAATGCAACTTCTCCTTCCACTTCCTCCAAACCAAAGGGGCAGCCAGGGGCATCTGCATGGAACCCAGCAATGCTTACCCGTTTGTCGGGTACATGGAACAGTCCAGCTTCCGCAGTTACACCGACACCCGTCCTCACCCGTCCCTCCGCTGTATTGATGACTGTATCAGCGCCGCTCCCACGAGGAGGTTGAACAGTTCATTAACTTTACCAACATCTTCCACCCCAACTTCAAATTCACCTGGACCATCTTGGCAACCTCCCTCCCCTTCCTGGTCATCTCCATTACCATCTATGGCGACCGACTAACCATAGACATATATTACAAGCCCACCGACTCCCACAGCTACCTAGAACACACCTCCTCCCCCCTACCTCCTGCAAAAACACCATCCTTTATTCCCAATTCCTCCGCCTCTGCTGCATCTGTTCCCAGGATGATCAATTCCACCTTAGAAAGTCCCTGATGGCTTTCTTCTTCCATGATTGCAACTTCTCTTGCCATGTGGCTGATGATGCTCTTCAGTGCACCTCCTCCACTTCATGCACCAACACCATTGAACACCAACTCTCCCAATGCAACAAGGAGAGACACCCCTTCACCTTCCACTCCACTAACCTCCACATACAAAGCATCATCCTCTGGTACTTCTGCCACCTCCAAACAGACCCCACCACTAGAGATATATTTCCCTCCCCACCTCTCTCAGCCCATACCCTCCGCAACTCCCTCGTCAGCTGCACATCCCCCACCAGCCCACACCCCACTCCCGGCAGCTTTCCCTGCCACCAGAGGAAGTGCAAAACGTGCGCCCACACCATTCCCCTCACCTCAACCAAGGCCCCAAGGGATTCAGAGAACATCTTTGGGACACCCTCACCCAGCAACGCCACCGCCTCATGACTGAACACTTCAACTCCGGCTCCAACTCCATCAAAGCCATGCAGGTCCTGGGCCTCCTCCACCACCAAACTGTTACCGTCCAACACCTGGAGGAGGAAAAGCCTCATATTCTGCCTTGGGACCCTGCAGCCAAAAGGGATAAATATGGATTTCAACAGCTTCCTCATTTCCCCTCCCCCAGTACCAATCCTCCAACTTGGTACCGCCCTCCGGACCCGTACATCTCTGTCCCCTCTGACCTATGAACATCTGCCTTACCTTCATCTACCTATCGCTTTCCCAGCTACCTACCCCCTCCCATTTGTCTCTTAACCCCGACCCACTGGCCTCATTCCTGATGAAGGGCTTATGGCTGAAATGTCGATTCTCCTGCTCCTCGGATGCAGCCTGACCTGCTGTGCTTTTTCAGCCCCACACTCTCAACCATGAGGGCATTGCTGTGCGGGCTAATATTTAATGCCCATCCCTAATTGCCCAGAGGTGGTTAAGAGTTAACCACATGGTTGTGGATCTGGAATCACATGTAGCCCAGACCAGGTAAGGATGGGTGTTTCCATCCCTAAAGGACATTAATCAACCAGATGGTTTTTCTGACAATGGAGTCATGGTTAGACTCTAATTAAAGATTCTTCATTGAAGACAAATTCTAATATCTGCCATGGCCGGATTCGAACCCAGCAGACCAGAACACTCTCTGGGAATTAATAATTTAGTAATCATACCAGTAGGCTGTCACCTCCCCTGGTGGACAACTGATGCAGAGGTCACAATCACCTGACTGCTGCGTGCCACCTCCTCCAGGCCATTGGTACACCATCAATTTTCTTCAATTTTTCTTTTCATTCACAAGATATGGGCATTGTAGGCTGGACCAGCATTTTATGCCAATTCTTAAATGCTCATGAGCAGCAGGTGGTTGTGGGAGATGCCTGTAGCAGGCTCCTGGTTCTGCTAGCAATTTCTTTGGGTAGCCATGCTGCCACCAACACTTCTTACAATACTAGTATGTAGGGCTTGCTAGGTTTAAACGGTGAAGGATTAACCAGCAACGAGATGAGTAACAAGAAATTACTTATTCCATACTCGTAAGGTAACAGATTACCATTAGTTTAAGAGTGAAAAGTGTGGCACTGGAAAAGCATAGCAAGTCAGGCAGCATCTGAGGAGCAGGACAGTCGATGTTTCGAGCATAAGCTCTTCATCAGGAATGTGGGTGGGACACAAGGGGACTGGGAGATAAATGGGTTCTGGGGGGTGGATCTGGGGGGGAGGTAGCTAGGAAGATGAAGATAGGTAGATGAACGTGGGGGGGGTGGGTGATAGTGATAGGTTGGAGCAGAGGGTGGAGCAGATAGGTGGGAAGGAAGATGGATAGGTAGGACAGTTCAAGAAAGTGGTGTCGAGTTGGAGGGTTGGATCTAGAATAAGGTGGGAGGAGGAGAGATGAGGAAAGTGGTGAAATTGAGAGTGATTCTGTGTGGATGGAAGGTCTCAAATCAGAAGATGAGCTGTTCCTCATCTAGGCGTCAGGTGGCTAGCATTAGACGGTGGAGGAGACGCAGGACTTGCATGTCCTTGGTGGAGTGGGAGGGGGAGTTAAAGTGTTCGGACACAAGGTGGTGGGGTTGTTTAGTGCATGTGTCCTGGAGATGTTCTCAGAAATGTTCCGCAGGTTGGCATCCTGTCTCCCCAATGTAGAGGAGACCACTGTGAAAACGATGGACACAATAGATGAGGTGTTTGATGCATCTACCACTCTCTCTGTAAAGAACCAGCCTCTGGCATCTCCCCATAATCTTCCTCCAAAATAGTCAGATGGAAATTGAGAAACAAACTTGTAAGGAAATCTCAGTTATCTGTAAGAATAATAGGGTGGTTATGGTAGGGGATTTTAACTTTCCAAACGTAGACTGGGACTGCCACAGTGTTAAGGGTTTAGATGGAGAGAAATTTGTTAAGTGTGTACAAGAAAATTTTCCGATTCAGTATGTGGATGTACATACAGAGAAGGTGCAAAACTTGATCTACTCTTGGGAAATAAGGCAGGGCAGGTGACAGAGGTGTCAGTGGGGGACCACTTTGGGGCCAGTGAGCATAATTCTACTCGTTTTAAAATAGTGATGGAAAAGGATAGACCAGATCTAAAAGTTGAAGTTCTACGTTGGGGGAAGGCTAATTTTGACGGTATTAGGCAAGAACCTTCAAAACCTGATTGGGCACAGATGTTCGCAGGTAAAGGGACGGATGGAAAATGGGAAGCCTCCAGAAATGAGATAACGAGAATCCAGAGAAAATATATTCCTGTTGGGGTGAAAGGAAAGGCTGGTAGGTATAGGGAATGCTGGATGACTAAAAATCTTGAGGGTTTGGTTAAGAAAAACAAGGAAGCATATGACAGGTAGAGACAGGATAGATTGAGCAAATCCTTAGAAGAGTAGGAGTATATTTAAGAGGGAAACCAAGAGGGCAAAAAGGAGACAGCTTTTTGGCAAATAGAGTTAAGGAGAATCCAAAGACTTTTTACAAATACATTAAGGACAAAAGGGTAACTAGGGAGAGAATAGGGCCCCTCAAAGATCAGCAAAGATGGCCTTTGTGTGGAGCCGCAGGAGATGGGGGAGATACTAAATGAGTATTTTGCATCAGTGTTTACTGTGGAAAAGGACATGGAAGATATAGACTGTAGGAAAATAGGTGGTGACGTCTTGAAAAATGTCCATATGACAGAGGAGGAAGTGCTGGATGACTTGAGACACATAAAAGTGGATAAATACCCAGGACCTGATGAGGTGTACTTCAGAACTCTGTGGGAAGCTAGGAAAGTGATTGCTGGGCCTTTTGCTGAGATATTTGTATCATCGATAGTTATAGGTGAGGTGCCGGTAGACTGGAGATTGGCTGATGTGGTGCCAATATTTGAGAAGGGTGGTAAGGCCAAGCCAGAGAACTATATACCGGTGAGCCTGACATTGGTGGTGGGCAAGTTGTTGGAGGGAATCCCGAGGGACAGGATGTACATGTATTTGGAAAGGCAAGGACTGATTAGGGGCAGTCAACATAGCTTTGTGCATGGGAAATCATGTCTCACAAACTTGATTGAGCTTTTTAAAGAAGTAACAAAGAGGATTGATGAGGGCAGAGCGGTGGACGTGATCCTATATGGATTTCAGTAAGGCGTTCGACAAGGTTCCCCATGGGAGATTAGTTAGCAAGGTTAGATCACATGGAATACAGGGAGACTAGCCATTTGGATACAGAATTGGCTCAAAGGTAGTGCCACAGCCAATTCTTTTCATTTCAGTCTGGGATGTTAATTTAATCATTTAATTTACCAGTCTTTTTTAACTACTCTGTATGGATCATTGAGTCATGCTTTCAGTGACTCATCTTGCAAAGACAGTAATATGAGCACCTCATGCCCAAATTAAAGTGTTCAGTCATAAACAAACTGAACAGGAATGAAACCAATAGATTCACTTGGTCAATCCCATGTGGAGGAAGAGCGCCTCATCTTCCGCCTAGGAACCCTCCAACCACAAGGGATGAACTCGGATTTCACCAGTTTCCTCATTTCCCCTCCCCCCACCTTGTCTCAGTCAAATCCATCGAATTCAGCACCGCCTTCCTAACCTGCAATCTTCTTCCTGACCTCTCCGCCCCCACCCCAGTCTGACCTATCACCCTCACCTTGACCTCTTTCCACCTATCACATTTCCGACGCCCCTCCCCCCAAGTCCCTCCTCCCTACCTTTTATCTTAGCCTGCTGGACAAACTTTCCTCATTCCTGAAGAAGGGCTTATGCCTGAAACGTCAATTCTCCTGTTCCCTGGATGCTGCCTGACCTGCTGCGCTTTTCCAGCAACACATTTTCAGCTCTGACCTCCAGCATCTGCAGACCTCACTTTCTCCTCAATCCCATGTGGCAAACAAAAGAAACTCCTCTCTTTAAACATGAGGATATTCATGAAAATCTGCTCTGGTCATCATTTTGAGGATTTGATTTATTTCTGTTAGTGACAGCAAAAGTCTTTGCCTGTACTGTATTGCCGAACTAAGTATAACTTATTGATAAATTGGGAAATTGTTGGAACGTAATAGTAGGAAGCTTGGAAAGTTAAAATGCAACTTATCACAGTCAGCATGGTAATATAAAGGGTAAATAATGTTTGACTAAATTACTAGAGTTCTTCAAAGATGGGTGGCACAGTGGTTCAATAGTTAGCACTACTGCTCATGTTGTTTCCAGTTTTGGGTGACTGTGTGGAGCTTCTTTAAGCTTTGTGATCCTTGACCACAAGTCTCAGAGCTGCATAAGGTCATCGCAGACCAGTATGTGAGTTAGAGAGAGTGAGTCAGCACAGTAATTTATATTTGGGGAGTACCGCTTGCCATGTTGAAGTGGCCAAAGCAGACATCAGAGCACCGTGCATTCATATAGCCTTCCAATACCCAATAATCGGCATTACTGAATGTTGGAGAAATTACTCAATTGAACAGAGACAACACAAGTGTGGATCGGGTGAAATTGACAAGCTGTTTATTACAAGCGATATCGCTGGAAGAGAAATTGACGAGGCTGACACAGAACTGACAGTCTGTTCCCCGAACAGTAAGTGCAGGTAGTTTTTATAGGAATACAGTACAATGGTGTGAATTACAGATTGATCAAGAGAAGAATAGAACCGATGGGGGACCAATCAGCTGTCAGGGAGTAGCAATCAATCCGTAATTGAAACAGGAGATTCCGAATGTCTTTCTTCTTGGCCTTGGTGGGTTTCCATTGTAGCTTGGTCACTGGTGAGTTACCTTGGTGCATCTCAGTCTGGGCAACCCTTTGTTGAGTTCCAGTATGTGTGAGGAGCCTGGTTGCCCTGAGGGCTTCAGGAGCAGTTGTATTTACTGAGGGGCGAGAAAGTCTATTGTCGGGCTGTCTCAGGAAGTGTATTCCCCAGTCTGGAAGTGACTTGAGTCATCTCCTGTCTGCTGCCTGGTGTCTTAGTTAGCCTGTTTGGTCAAGGCTGAGGCATTCTGGGTAGTTTCTGTTGTGGCTTAGGCAGACATTGTTCCTTGTGTTCTTTGTGGCCATGTGGGTGGACAGTGAAGCAGATTTACACCCACACTGAACTAGAGAACATTGGTCCTGTATGAAAGCAAACAGAAACTATATGTGACACCAATCAAACCTGAACGTTTGCATACCCTTGTGTTTTCTTCATTGTGTTGCCCAAATATCACAAAGAGGCCAGTGTCATTGCAGCGGAAAGGGTGGTGCCTTCAGACCCTGGTTGAGGACAGCATGTTTGAGTGGTCAGCAGAATCTGCCCACAGTGACCAACCAGGAATGGCAGGAGATTTCCATCACTGAAGACAAGAGGTGAACCACAAAAGATCTTGGAATGAGAGCTGTAAGGGCCTGCTGTTCTCTGCCAAGACACGTGGTTCTGCAGAAGCACACAGAGTTCCAAGCGATGGCTAAAGCTGAATAGACAATAGACAATAGGTGCAGGAGTAGGCTATTCTGCCCTTCGAGCCTGCACCACCATTCAATATGATCATGGCTGATCATCCTTAATCAGTATCCTGTTCCTGCCTTATCTCCATAACCCTTGATTCCACAATCCTTGAGAGCTCTATTCAACTCTTTCTTAAATGAATCCAGAGACTGGTCCTCCACTGCCCTCTGGGCAGAGCATTCCACACACCCACCACTCTCTGGGTGAAGAAGTTTCTCCTCATCTCTGCCCTAAATGTTCTACCCCTTATTTTTAAGCTGTGTCCTCTGTTTCAACACTCACCCATCAGCGGAAACATGTTTCCTGCTGCCAGAGTGTCCAATCCTTTAATAATCTTATATGTCTCAATCAGATCCCCTCTCAATCTTCTAAACTCAAGGGTATACAAGCTTAGGCTCTCCAGTCTTTCAGCGTAAGGTAGTCCCGCCATTCCAGGAATTGACCTCGTGAACCTACGCTGCACTCCCTCAATAGCCAGAATGTTTTTCCTCAAATTTGGAGACCAGAACTGCACACAATACTCCAGGTGTGGTCTCACCAGGGTCCTGTATAGCTGCAGAAGAACCTCTTTGCTTCTATACTCAATCCCTCTTGTTATGAAGGCCAGCATGCTATTAGCCTTCTTCACTACCTGCTGTACCTGCATGTTTACCTTCATTGACTGGTGTACAAGAACACCCAGATCTCTTCGTACTGCCCCTTTACCTAAATTGATTCCATTTAGGTAGTAATCTGCCTTCCTTTTCTTGCCACCAAAGTGGATAACCATACATTTATCCACATTAAACTGCATCTGCCATGCATCTGTTCACTCACCTAACCTATCCAGGTAACCCTGTAATCTCCTAACATCCTCCTCACATTTCACCCTGCCACCCAGCTTTGTACCATCAGCAAATTTGCTAATGTTATTACTAATGCCATCTTCTATATCATTAATATATATTGTAAAAAGCTGTGGTCACAGCACTAATCCATGCCGTACCCCACTGGTCACTGCCTGCCATTCCGAAATGGAGCCGTTTATCACTACTCTTTGTTTCCTGTCAGCCAACCAACTTTCAATCCAAGTTAGTACTTTGCCCCCAATACCATGCGCCCTAATTTTGCTCACTAACCTCCTATGTGGGACTTTATCAAAAGCTTTCTGAAAGTCCAGGTACACTACATCCACTGGATCTCCCTCATCTATCTTCAGAGTTACATCCTCAAAAAATTCCAGAAGTTTAGTCATGCATGATTTCCCCTTCATAAATCCATGCTGACTCTGATCTATCCTGTTACTACTATCCAGATGTGTCGTAATTTCATCCTTTATAATAGACTCCAGCATCTTTCCCGCCACTGAGATCAGACTAACTGGTCTATAATTTCCTGCTTTCTCTCTCCCACCTTTCTTAAAAGGTGGTAGAACATTAGCCACCCTCCAATATGCAAGAACTGATCCCGAATCTATTGAACTCTGGAAAATAATCACCAACGCATACACGATTTCTTGAGCCACCACCTTCAGTACCCTGGGATGTAGACCATCAGGCCCCGGGGACTTATCAACCTTCAGACCTAACAGTCTCTCCAACACCAATTCCTGGCAAATATAAATTCCCTTAAGTTCAGGTCCTTCAGCCACTGTTACCTCAGGGAGATTGCTTGTCTCTTCCCCAGTGAACACAGATCTGAAGTACCAATTCAATTCATCTGCCATTTCTTTGTTCCCCGTAATATATTCCCCTGTATCTGTCTTCAAGGGCCCAATTTTAGTCTTAACCATTTTTCTGCCTATCACATACTTAAAAAAGCTTTTACTATCCTCCTTTATATTTTTGGCCAGTTTACATTCGTACCTCATTATTTCTCTGTGTATTTCCTTCTTCGTAATCCTCTGTTGGTCTTTAAAAGCTTCCCAGTCCTCCGTTTTCCCACTTATCTTTGCTATGTTATACTTTTTCTCTTTTAACTTTATATGTTTCTTAACTTCCCTTGTCAGCCACGGCCACCCATGCCTCCTCCTAGGATCTTTCTGCCTTTTTGGAATGAACTGATCCTGCATCTTCTGCATTATACACAGAAATATCTGCCATTGTTCCTCCACTGTCATCCCTGCTAAGGTATTGCACCATTGAACTTTGGCCAGCTCCCCCCTCATAGCTCCATAGTTCCCTTTATTCAACAGAAATATTGTCACTTCCGATTGTACCCTCTCCCTCTTAAATTGCAGATTGAAGCTTATTGTATTATGGTCACTACTTCCCAATGGCTCCTTCACTTCGAGGTCCCTGATCAATTCTGGTTCGTTGCACAATACCAGTTCCAGAATTGCCTTCTCCCTGGTCGGCTCCAGCACAAGCTGTTCTAAGAATCCATTTCCGAGGCACTCCACAAAGTCCCTTTCTTGAGGTCCAATACCATCCTGATTCTCCCAGTCTACGTGCATGTTGAAATCCCCCATAACAACTGTAGTAACATCTTTGCGACAGGCCAATTTCAGCTCCTGATTCAACTTACATCGAACATCCAGACTACTGTTTGGGGGCCTGTAGATGACTCCCAAGAGGGTCTTTTTACCCTTAGAATTTTTCAGCTCTATCCATACTGACTCTACATCCCCTAATTCTAGGTACCCCAGCGCAAGGGACTGAATATCATCCCTTACCAACATGGCCACCCCACCCCCTCTGCCCATCAGTCTGTCCTTACGATAGCACATGTAGCCTTGAATATTCATTTCCCAGACCCTGTCCACTTGAAGCCACGTCTCAGTTATCCCCACAATATCGTATCTGCCAATTTCCAAAAGAGCTTCAAGCTCATCCATTTTATTTCTAATGCTTCATGCGTTCATATATAGTATTTTTAATTTGTTACTGCCCTCACCCTTCCCATGTTGATCTTATGGTGGTAGGCATGGCACCTATTGTCCCTCCATCATGAGGGCTGAAGTGGGGATGATCGCCGATGATTGTGCAATGTTCAGCACCATTTACAACTCCTCAAATACTAAAGTATGCATGGTCAAAGATAGCAAGATTTGGACAATATCCAGGCTTGGACTCATGAGTGACAAGTAACATTTACACCACATAAATGCCAGGCTATGATCTTCTCCAAAAATAACACCACTTGACATTCAATGGTGTCACCATCACTGAAACCCCACTATCAACATCCTGGAGGTTACCATTATATAGAATGTCAACAGGGCTTGCCACATAAATATAATGGCTACAAGAGTAGGTCAGAGGCTAGGAATACTGTAACGAGTAACTCACGTCCTAACTCTGCAAAGCCTGTCCAGCATCTACAAGACAAAATTCAGGAACGTCCATGTCCCACGTATTAATAGTAATAAAACAAACCTCTCCTATAACATGGACACTTGTATGTCAAAGGTTCTCCTCTAGGACTGTGCAGTTATGGGTTGAAATGTGAATGGAGACTATGATACGCTGCCAGATTCAAGAGCTTCGTCCTGATGGCACTAACTAATAGGCTGACACTAGGCACCTTGAATCTTGTACTTTCTATGTTAGTTAACTCATAGAGTGTGGGTGTCGCTGGCTGGCCAGCAGAGATTTTCCATCCCTTGTTGCCCTTGAGAAGGTAGTGGTGAGCTGCCTTTTGAACGCTGTGGTCCATGGTGATGTGGGTTGACCTATAATGCCTTTAGGAAGATAACTCCAGGATATTATCCAAATGACAGTGATGGAATAGCAATATATTTCCAAGTCAGGTTGGTGAGTGGCTTGGAGGGGAATGTGAAGGTGATGGTGTTCCCATCTATCTGCTGCACTTGTCCTTCTAGATGGTAGTGGTTGCAGGTTTGGAAGGTGCTGTCTAAAGATCTTTTGTAAATTTCTGCAGTGCATCTTATTGATAGTTCACACTGTTGGCAGTGGAGAGAGTGGATGCTTGTGGATGTGGTGCCAAACAAGTGGATTGCTTTGCCCTAGTTGATGTCGAGCTTCTTGAGTGATTTTGGAGCTGCAACCATCCAGGCAAGTGAGGAATATTCCATCACACTCCTGACTTGTGCCTTGTAGATGGAGTATGGGCTTTGAGGAGTTAGGAAGTGAGTTACTCATTGCAGTAATCCTAGTTTCTGATCAGCTCTTCTAGCCATTGCAGTAATAATGGCTAGTCCAGTTTCAGTTTCTGGTAAATGGAATCCCCATGATGGGATTCAGTGATAGTAATGCCATTTAGTATCAAGGTGTGATAATACATCTTGCTGGAGATGATCATTGCCTGGCATTTCTGTGGCACAAATCTCACCAGCCACTTGTCCGAATATTTTCCAGGTCTTGCATTTTTGGCATGACTGCTTCAGTATCTGATGAGTCATGAATGGGACATGGTGCAATTACTGGCAAACAAAGTGAAGTCACAGGTGGACAGGGGAGTGAAGAAGGCTTTTGGCACACTGGCCTTCATTAGTCAGGTCATTAAGTATAGAAGTTGGGAAGTTTTGTTGCAGTTGTACAGGACTTTGGTGAGGCTGTACTTGGAGTCTTGTGTTCAGTCTTGGTCACCTTGCTATAGGAATCATGTTATTAAACTGGAATAGACAATAGACAATTAGTGTAGGAGTAGGCCATTTTGCCCTTCAAGCCTGCACCACCATTCATTATGATCATGACTGATCATCCTCAATCAGTATCGTGTTCCTGCCTTATCTCCATAATGCTTGATTCCACTATCCTTGAGAGCTCTATTCAACTCTTTCTTAAATGAATCCAGAGACTGGGCCTCCACTGCCCTCTGGGGCAGAGCATTCCACACACCCAACACTCTCTGGGTGAAGAAGTTTCTCCTCATCTCTGTCCTAAATGGCCTTCCCCTTATTTTTAAGATGTGTCCTCTGGTTCAGGACTCACACATCAGTGGAAACATGTTTCCTGCCTCCAGAGTGACCAATCCTTTAATAATCTTATATGTCTCAATCAGATCCCCTCTCAGTCTTCTAAACTCAAGTGTATACAAGCCCAGTCGCTCCAATCTTTTAAAGAGTGCAGAAGAAATTTACAAGGATGTTGCCAGGACTCAAGTGTCTGAGTTATAGAGAGAAATTGGATGAGTTAGGATTTTTTCTTTAGAGCTTAGAAGACTAAGGTGGGAATCTTACAGGAGTGCATAAGATTATGAGAGGGTAAATGCACTCAGTCTTTTCCCAGGGTTAAGGAATCAAGGGCTAGAGGGCATCAGTTTAAGGTTAGAGTGGAAACAATAAAAGGGAACATGAGGGATAACATTTTACATAGAGGGCGGAACGCAGATGGAATGAGCTGCCAGTGGAAGTGATTGAGATGGGTACATTCACGACATTTAAAAAACATTTGGACAAATACATGGATAGGAAATGTTTAGAAGGATGTGGGCAAAGTGTGGGGAAATGGGGGTGAGCATGGATGGGCATTTTGATCGACATGGATCAGTTTGGGCCAACGGACCTGTCTCCATGCTGTAGGACTCCATGACTCTGACTCTATCTCCATTTATTACTTTATAATGGAGGAAAGGTAATTGATTAAACAATGAAGATTATTTGTGTCAAAGATACTACCCTGAGGATTTGCTGCAGTGGTCTTTGGAGCTGTGATCACTGATCTCGAGCAACTGGCTTTTTTTGGATAGGTATGATTCTGAACAGCGGAGAGTTTTTGAACAGACTCCCACTGACTCCAGCTGTGCTGGATCACCTTGATTCCCAACTCAGTCAAATATTAGCCTTGATGTAAAAGGGCTGTTATTTTCATCTCACCTCAGCTCTTTTTGCTGAGTGGTCCTGGAGTGACCCAATCTGAGCATTAATCAGCAGGTTATTGCTCAGCAAGTGCTGCTTGATAGTACAGATGATAACACCTTCTATCATTTTACTGATGATCAAGAGTAATTTTAATTTGTAATTTTCCACATTGTTGGATAGATGCCAGTGCTGTAGCTGTACTGGAAGTTTAGTTTATAGATCATTTTGGAGTATATTTCTTCTGCTGCTCAACCAATTCATGGGCATTATTTGTTTGTTTACTTACAACTTATTCTCAATTAAAATTGCACATGATGGATTTCAAGTCCAATTTCCCAGAACATTATGTTGATGTCTGGTTTATACATTCAGAAACAATACCACTCTGCTATTACCTACACTTGTTGTGGAGGCATCTATATTAAAAGCATTGTGCGTTGCCACATAAATTCCATGTTGTATTTGCTTAAAGGTTTCACAGACTTTAGCATCTATTGACCTTTGGTGTGTCAACAAATATCAGTAAAAACCAAGAATGTCAGAAAGGCCTGGGTGGTAAATGATCAACAGGTTCTCCACAATTCAGGTAAACAGGCTTCCCACTAACACTGACTGATTGTGATTTTGTAGGTTTGAAATTTGGTAAGGGAGAGACAAGTGACATTTCCTCAAAGCCTTGCTGCAGAGCTAGAAAGATGAGAGCTGAACAAGCTTTTGGTTTGTTTGTATGCTTCATGTTAGTTGATTGGGTAAGTTTTCCTTATGAATAAGTCATAGACAGAGGAAACATTATGAAGGTCCATGGGCTCTGATTTATATCTTGGATGTAGGCCAACCTAATGACTCCTTAGTAGCAAATTTAGAAAGTAGTTGTGAACTGCAACAGTTCAGAAGTACTGCTCTTTTAGAAACATATTCGCTGTTAATCTGTATTGAATTAGGTGAATGTAATGAAATGAAATGGGGTGCTATATTCCTTTGTAGGTTGGTCCTTGTGATTGGGATTTGCAACAGGATGTTGGAAAATGTAAGAATCAACTTTTGAAGGAAAAAATGTTCTTGTTATTTGAGAGTAATGACATTATCTCCATGGAAAACAAAATATTTAATTAAAGGTTATTGTCATATCTTATATCATTATTATCATCTCCAGTGAAGTGAGCTTAAAACATATGCAAATATTATCCAATGTGTTGCTAAGGCTTCAGTTATACAGCTATTTCCACACATACAAAGTAGTTTGGGGTGTCCGCTGATGTGAAAATTGTGGTAGACCATGGAAGCGAGGTTCCATAGAAATATCAAGTATCCTGAGGGAGGGACAAAAACTAAAGGTCATCACGTAACAATCTGACTTGTCTCCAAATGCATTATAACTCCACTCTGGTACAAAGCCAAGATGGTAGACTGAAGCTTCTTCAGAAGATCAGAGAGGAGGAAGCGGACACTCTCACCTGCTATTTCCTAATGTTATAAAGTATTCATCATGGAGTCTATTTGCTTGTGCCGTGCACCTTGGTTTCTTAACTCAGTATAGTTGGCAGGTGGTTGCTGGTTAGTATAACTTCAAGCTACTTCACTCCAAACTAACATGAGATCATGAGATATATATTTAATGCTCATATTTTGAAATTATGAAATTTTTGAAGGAACAGCAGGCAAGTGATATGCTCCACTCTATTGACACCTAGTCAAAGAAGATGTAAGCTCCCCTTGTTTCTGTAAAACTGCCCGATGGAAGTATTTATATCCCACCATAATGATGTGTTCTGTCTGTAATTAAATAGGTTCTTTTAAATGCTTGTTTTGAACAGTGAAAACATGAAAATATCTCCAATGTTTAGAAGAATATCATACGTTTTATTATGCAAAGCCATAAATGTTGTCTAATCATGATTGTAAATTTAGTAAAGCAATGGCATCTGTTATTAATGAGTGCATTTTATTTTCACACATAAGCTCCCCATTGTTCAAGAGAACATACCATGTCAATGTTTGCAAATCAGTGTTGAATATGAAAACAATGCCCTTTTTATTTATTATGATTGAAGATTGAGTCCCAGTCCTCCTTTGAGCCACGGGATCCTCAAAGTGGTGACCAATTTAAATCTACACAGTGTCCAGAAAAGAAATGGCAGATTTGTACGGATGGTGACTGGGTAAGTGATACAGTTGTCATTTATTTTTTTTTGAGAAATTATACATCGCAAATAGCTAAATTATGTTACAATTTTGCCTTAACTCAATAGGGCTCTAAATGTCCATCTGGGTGCAGAATGCAGGGATTAATCGAGACTGAGAATCAACAGAATGATAACAGGATCCAAGGGCTTCAACGAATGTTAGACATGTATTCCACAGCATTTAGGAACACTTATATTACTGTGACTGAAGCTGTCAACAGAATCAGACAGAGTCTGAGCAGGATGGGTGGTGAGTGGTTCCTCTGCTCATATTTCTTAAAGATTTCAGATTTAATCTCCATATTAATTAAAATTGATTGACAAACTCAAATTATCACAATAGTACATTCTTTGAGGATTTCCCCTCATAATTCCAGCCCCATTCAATTTCGATTCAAGAAATGCAACTTCAAAGTTCATTTGGATTTTGTTCAAACTATTAATTTATTTTAAATATACACATGCAGAACTCTATGAAAATCCAGCTAGAAGAATTTGTTTGTCATTTTTTTAGGACTTGGGGACACTTATTATCAGTTGGTGGATTATCTGAATTCCAGACTTACCATCTTGCAGAACAAAACTAAAAGTCAAAATCTCAGGTTAAAACGACTAAAAAATAACATATTAGAACAATTCAAGGTTGTCTTAAGACTGGAGGTAAGGATTTTTTTTTCACACATTTCTGGGGTGTGGGCATTGTTGGCTGGGCCGTCCCTACTTGCCTTTGAGAGGGTGGTGGTGAGCTGTTTTCTTGAACCGCTGCAGTCTATTTATTACTTATTTTGACAGTGTAAGTTTTTCATTTTGAAAGTTGCAGGTATTAAAGTCTGTCGGTTATATTTACAGTATTAATACTGAGGATTCTTTCTTCATCATTAACATCATACCTGGCAGAATTGATTGAATGGGATTTTCAAAAATCCTTGTCACAATTTCTGTTCAAAGTTCCAGTTTTTCTGAACATTGAATTGCTTTGGCAGTGTTGAAATCCATCCAGGGAGAAAATCTCCTTAAAACTGGCAGCCACTTGTTAATTGGTTCTCAACATTTAGTGACCCTGACCGAACAATATTTATTGCTAATCATCCAATAGTTGCCCTACGAAGGTGACGATGGGATTTTTTCCTTGAATCACTGGTAATAAGTGAATAATAAATAATAATTCTGATAACAAAGGAAAATGTTGTTTTCTATCTTAATTTTTTGTACCTATGTGTTAGCTTTCTATGCCTTATGTATAACAATACCAAGATCCCTCTGAATATAAACATCTTCCCATCTCAATATTTAAAAATAATCTGTGCTTCTATGTTTTCTTCCAAAGCTTCATGACTTATCACTTCCCCACATTATATTCCATGTGCTCTATTTTGAGTGACTCATTTAACCTGGCCCCACCAACTTTATAACAATAAGATGCCACTTCTTTGTCCACTCTCCTATCCTATTCAAGTCCTTCTGCAGCATCCCTGTCTCCTCAACACTATCTGTCTCTCCACCTATCTTTGTGTAATTTGCAAACTTAGCAACAATGTCTTCATTTCCTTTGTCCACAACTTTAACATAAAAGCCAAAAATTTGTGGTCCCACCAGGACCCCTGAAGAATCAATGGCTGCCATCCTGAAAAAGGCCCCTTTATGTCCACTCTCTGCCTTCTGCCAGTCAGCCAACCATTCTATTCATGCCAGAACCTTGTTCATAACATCATGGGCTCTTATTTAACAGTCTCCTGTATAGTACCTTGTCAGGGCATACTAGAAATAACTTGTAAGCATTCCTTTAGCCATGATGATTTCTCTTTAAAAAACACAGTTTGACAGAAGTTGTTTTGGAATAATGGATTTCCAGTTACATTGGGAGAGTTTACAAGCAAACTATGTAATGCATTGAGCTTTCGTATTCTGAAATTGTTTATTGGGCTTAGGTGAAACACTCATTGCTTGGGGGAAGAAATATTTTTCTTTTAGTTTCAGGTTGTCAGTTCTGCAGGGTTCTTAGCTGTAGCTCAATATGTAAGTCAGTTGCTCCTGAGAAACAGAGATGATAGTTTAGAATAGTTAAAAGTAGGTTTACTGGAAGTGTTTGGTTAAAACCTTGGACAAGTTATGTGAAGACCCAAATCCCAGTTACACAGTGAATTGTACAACAGACTGTTATCATTCTCATGCTCAGGAGTTCAAGCCAAAACTAGAGAAGATGTTCTCTCTGGTGTTTGTATATTCTTATGGTATATTGTTGGAATTGACAGAATTATATCTTTAACATGTGCTTCGAAAATGTTAAATGTTTGTTAATTGTAAATAATTTGATTCATTCTATTTTATCTTCATTTCTATTGTATAAAAAACTTCTGTTTTATAGTTAAATCCAAATCTGCAGCATTGTATCCAAAAGAGAAAATGCTGGAAAATCTCAGCAGGTCTGGCAGCATCTGTAAGGAGAGAAAAGAGCTGACGTTTTGAGTCTAACTGACCCTTTGTCAAAGCTAAAAAATGGGGAGAAATAGGGAGGTATTTATACTAGGTTGAGAGAAGGTGAGTCATGGCTCCAGAAGCAAAGGTAGCAATAAAAGATAGCAATTTTCTGCAGCATTGTATACTCCCTTCAAGGAGATACCACCTCATCAAAATAAAAAGAAAATCCATCAAGTCAGAGTTCAGTATGAGATCTGACTTGTCAAACAATAACATCAGCTCTGATTATTAAACATTCAAAACCTCTATGGTCTTCTTGCAAATCTTACACTTCTCCCACATGTAAATGGCACAAAATATAACAGATTATAATTCACTGTGTGTAATATATGTTATCAATGAACGTAGATGATACCCCATCATTTGATTAATATGTTTGGACCAAGGACCATGAAATACATCTTTATTTTCATAAGATGTTTTTGGAACTGGGTTTCAAGGATTTCATTTTAGTTAAGGAAGACATAGAAAGGCATAAATGTTTAGATGTTGACTGCCAATACAGGTAGCTCGATTAAGGAAATTTCCCGACTCTGTAGAAATGCCATCTTAGTATATAGGCTCTTTTGCACCCTGCTTCAGTCCAACCACATGGGTGCAGGATAGAGGCAGGCCCACTACACCCAGAAACAGACCTGAAGTAGCAATGAAAGCTGCTGAGTACTGGGGTAGCATGGTTATTATCCCTTTTATTATGCCTTGGTTCTCTGAGACTTTGGCCAGGTGTTTGGTTACATCTTAGGCACTACAGTTCTTGCCCCATCACATCCACTAGGCACTCTATGCACTCATGCCAACTCAATGTCAATTCATGCTTCCATCACACACCCTTATATTCCCCTTGCTAACTTCCCCAATGTGCATTATATGAAGAGTCAATTAATCAATCATAGTTACACTGGAATGAGTGAAAGTAACTTTCAAAAAAGTAACGATCTCGAGAAAAAGTGGTTTTCCAACAATAGTGATTGACAAATGTGTCAAAAAAAACAACCTTTGAAGTATCAATAACAGAGCATGGAATGCGTTGCCAGCAGCAGTTGTGGAGGCAGGGTCATTGGGGACATTTAAGAGACTCCTCGACATACATATGGTCACAGAAATTTGAGGGTGCATACATGAGGATCAGTGGTCGGCACAACACTGTGGGCTGAAGGGCCTGTTCTGTGCTGTACTGTTCTATCTATCTATCTATCTAGAAACTTTAAGCACCTGACACCTCTTAATCTTATGCAAATTGACATTGAGACAATGATAAAATAGATTATAGACAAAACAAATGATTACCTCAGAGATGTCAAAGTCAACAGTTCTTTTGGACCTGTACCGACAGACTTATTCACATTATCCTATTGTAAGAGTCTGTGTTTTCAATCAAGCGTCATAATGCTGTTTACGGGCATGGGAGTGGGTGGGCCATGTGTTGCAGTATTGGCATGTGAACTATAAGGTTCCATGGGTATGGGTGGTGGGAAGGAGTTGCCATTGAACTGACATAAGCTACAAGGTGGAAGGTAAGAAACATGACATAAACTTTCAGAAGGTTCCCAAACCTAGACTCTGGTTCATAGCTGCTCTGAGGGACATTGAACCATGACTCATAAGGATGGCATGGTGACTCAGTGATTAGCACTGCTGCCTCACAGCACCAAGGACCCGGGTTTGATTCCTGCCTTGGGCTGACTGTGTGGAGTTTACACGTTCTCCACGTGTCTGAGTGGGTTTCCTCTGGGTGCTCCAATTCCCTCCCACAGTCCAAAAGATGTGCAGGTCAGGTGAATTGGTCATGCACTTAACACAATGGACAATTTAGCATTAGTCAGGGGTAAAAATAGGGTGAGGGAATGGGTCTGGGTGGGTTGCTCTTTGGAGGGTCAGTGTGGACTTGTTGGGCCAAATGGCCTGTTTCCATACAGTCGGGAATCTAATCTAATCTAACCCTGTAAATCTGGCCGAATTCCATTAAATCTGCACAGTGCTCAGAGGTGTATCATTTGCAATGGAGCTGGCCGGAATGGGTGTTAAAATCATCACCAGTGAAAATTGGGGGTTCTGGAAAGGGAATATGAATCCCAGAATTGAGTCCTATCTGCTATGCAGAATCACTCTCGTTCTATGAAAATCAGGGCCAAAGATTAAAATGACAAAATGGGCCATTTGATCCAATAATTTATAATAATAATTATCTAATTGTCAATCACATTTCCCCACCCTGTTCTCAATATCTCTTGGTCCACATTCCCTTCATCCCCCATTCGCCCAATGTAAACATGCTTCCGTTTCAATCACGAACCTTGGAAGTGAATTCCATTGTCTCACAAGTCTCCGTGTAAAGACCTTCCTTTGGCTGTCTGTTTCGTGCTGCTTACAATTAATTTTGCATCCACTGTATCTTTATTCTTGAGGCCAGTTAATGGGAAAAATCAGTGGGCATTGTGTAAAATGGGTGACCAATTCACTACCAACTTTTTTTGTACTACTGCCAAAGAATAATTTCACTCAATAATCTTAGAGTCAGTCCATGTTTTCCTTTAAACAGCTGATTGATACGCTGCTGAATTTTGTAGGCCTTCAATAATGACTCAGTAATGTAATTCATCCAAGGGAATCCTTGATTAGATTATGGAAACAGGACTTTCAGCCCAACAAGTCCACATCAACCCTCCAAAGAGTAACACACCCAGACCCATTCCCCTACTCTAGATTTACCCCTGACTAATGCACCTAGCACTATGGGCAATTTAGCATGGCCAATTCACCTGACCTGCAACTCTTTGGATTGTGGGAGGAAGCCCAAACAGATACAGGGAGAATGTGCAAACTCCACATAGACAGTTGCCTGAGGCAGGAATCAAACCCGGGTCTCTGGTGCTGCGAGGCAGTAGTGCTAACCACTGAGCCACCGTGCTGCCCAGGTTATCTCTTTCACTATTCCTTTCACTATCAAGTTGCTCTTTGGGAATTCCATGGCTATAAAGCTTTGAGGATGCAAGGAGTAAAATAGAAACTCTCATTCTTCCCATTAATAATTAGTGTTGCTTGATTTGAATATTCTTTCTTCTTGTTAGGTTGACATTGACATCAAGATACAATCTTGCAAAGGGTCTTGTGCAACATCAGTTGTTTACAAAGTCAACAAAGAGAGCAATGCCCAAATGGAGAAATCCCTTCAATCAATGACAGGCTTAAAACTGGACAGGATTGTGGATGTCAAGCCAATACATAAGCTGAAAATGAGTTTGATGAAGAAATCTAAGAAAGGAACTAGTTTCAAATTTGATATTGATCATGAATATCCTAGGTTCTGGGAGGATGTCCACACTAGGTTAATTACCATAGAGAATGATGTACCACATGCAACTTCACATCTAGATCCTGACTTTTACAAAGATTCATTCTTAACTTCTACGCCAATGACTCCAAATATTATATCCACTATCAAAGGTGTAGACACTCATACAACTAGCATGAAGGGTAGCATTGTGCCCTTAACCCATGGACTAAATAGCACAGAGAAAACCTATGCATCCTTAAAGCATGGTAGCCTTGATAACAGAATTGAAGAGCCACTTTTCACAAATGTTTCAGCCAAATCAACCCCTTCATATAGTTCTTCTGCCACAAAAACAAACCACTCCGTATCTGGTTCTAAAATTGTCATAAATCAAACTTTCACCAAACACAATGACATACAGACAGTCAATCAAGGTGCTTTTTCTTATTTGTCATTACTCAATTCAGGACAAATAAATTTTAAAAAGATATCATTGCAGCAAAGAAGTAAGGGCTCTTTTGTTAATTTAGCTCAAAAAAAGGCCAACCGTTCTAGTGATTTCAACAATTATTCAACTTTAGGGCATTTTAACAATTCTATAACAACTAACAACAGAAAACATACCTGCGCTTCAACCGAAGAGGTGACAAGTTCCAAAGACAATGCACCTCATACTGAATCTGTTAACGGTAGCTGTGGCCATCAGTCCACCAATACAAAGGATTCTAAGAATTTTTCAAAAGTCTCCAATACCACCCAAGTTACTTTGGACTCAAACTCATCTTTTGATGATGAAATTGGAGAGGAATTTCTGAATTTGCATGCCCCTAGCTTTAAAGTACAGAAGATTGAAGACTACATTGGCAAAGGTATGATTAATTATAACTTAAGTTAAAATTTGTTGCTTTTTTTCCCACAGATCACTATGCAGATCAAATCAATGAACTGTGTTCTACATTGTTCGTGGATAGGCATTCCTGATTGATGACTGTAACTTGTTTTTCAAACACAGTAAAAAAAAATCATAAGCTGATAAGGTATAAGGTATATAAATGTCTGTTGAGTATAGAATTTATTTGTTTAAAAATATCTAAAAAGCCTTCTGGAAAGTGTGTTTTGTGATGCTGACAACCAGATTGCAGGGAATATATGTTTAACAATGGCTTATTTATTTGTGTCCAACTCAAACTGCTGTTCAACTACTCTCAATATGTCCAGTTTAACATGCATTTTAACATTTGTTTTCAGATTGCAATGACATCATACAAAAGCATGCATTTGGTGATGAAGATGGTTTATTCAAGATAAAACCTACTGGCTCTGCTGGCGTTGTGACAGTTTACTGTGATCAGAGCACTGGACTGGGTGGTTGGGTATTGGTTCAGCAGCGAATGGATGGATCAGTTCACTTTAACCGATCCTGGGCTGAGTACAAACAAGGGTTTGGTAGCATTGATGATCAAGGCCATGGAGATATTTGGCTGGGAAATGAAATCCTCCATTTACTGACACAGAAGGAAAGCATCTTTCGTGTAGAGCTAGAGGACTGGTCGGGGAATGAGGTGTTTGCTGAATACACTGTAACTGTGGGATCTGAATCAGAAAGCTATAGGCTGAACATTGCCGATTATGGAGGAAATGCTGGGGATGCATTAATATCAGGAATATCTCTGGATAGTGAACATACCTCCCATGCAAGCATGAAATTTAGTACTTATGACAGAGATAATGATAAATGGGAGGAGAACTGTGCAGAATTCTATGGAGGAGGTTGGTGGTACAACAGTTGTCAATCGGCTAATCTAAATGGAATTTATTACAATGGGGGACTGTATGATCCCCGTAACAACATGCCATATGAAATAGAAAATGGGGTGGTATGGGTCCCTTTCAAAGGTGGCGACTACTCCCTTAAGGTGGTAAGAGTGAAAACTCGATCAAAAGCTTCAAGTTAGACCAAGAGTTTCAGTTTCAGTTGTTAACTAGTACAAGTGTTATGTTTGACTTGCACAGAAAAATTGACCTCTCATCTGGATGTTTCATCTGGAATATTGGAACACTTGAATAAATTGTTGAAAGATCTGCACAACATTAAATAAATGGGTAATTGTATTTCATCTAATAGATAATCATGAACAATGTCTTCATTGTTCACTCATTTTTCATTCAAATACAGTCAAGAACACATGCCAGTTGTGTAATTGGCCATTCAAGGTCCAATATCTTCAAAATGGTACAAAGGCATGAAGACTAAAAAGCAATTTGATTCAATAGACCTAGTGGGATTCAATTGTGACAACAGATTCAATATCATAACCCACCAAAGATTGTCCTTAGTCTTAGTATTCATTGACTCCTGGAAAGCAGGATGTAAGTGGCGAAAGGATTAGTCTTAATTGCATGTTGTGTGAAGGTTTCAGTCCAATTAGTAGCAATCATACTCTGGACTTCGTAGATTTTGGAGTCACTTTTGTTGTGCAATTTCATGCTACATTCAATGTTTGGGTTTGAAGGCAGATTGGTCAATGAGAAGGCAGGATCAAGAACTGTTTTTAAGCTAAGGCTTCTTTGGAATTCTGTTTTGTTGCATATCAATATTAAATACATGGCAATTTGAGATATATCTGCTTTAATATAACTGATAGATTGTTGAAAGTCTATCTCTACTGTGTCTCATGTTATCAATTTAATTGAATTTCATCTTATCTATCGATTGATCTTCAGTCAACCTGAATCGGCCCCATGCTGTGCAACTTACACTTTGTAGGAAATAGATCTGTGGCATTACCATGAGCCTGTTCCAGTCTCCTAATCCCCTGATACACAGAGTTTACCTTTAACTTGAGATAATATCAGGCAGACATTCTAGTGCATTACTGAGGGAATGTTGCACTGTTGGAGGTGCTTTTTTGCCCTGTTATATTCTATGGCATTCATCTGAGGAAGATTAGAGGAGGTACCCCAGTGTCTTGGCCAGACACAGCAACGCCCCTCCCCCAAGTCCCTCCTCCCTACCTTTTATCTTAGCCTGCTTGGCACACTTTCCTCATTCCTGAAGAAGGGTCATGCCCGAAACGTCGATTCTCCTGCTCTTTGGATGCTGCCTGACCTGCTGCGCTTTTCCAGCAACACATTTTCAGCACTAAAACCAAACCAAACTAAGCCAAACCCTAAACTGGGAGAACGGGCCACTCCCTTTCATTGTACATGTGTTTTTAAAAAAACACATTTAAAAGCTTCTTCAAGTATATAAACCCTTTATAACGCCTCTGAAAAAAAACAAGGACAACATAACCTTGGAAAGAAGTAGCATCATCCTACCTCCCCCTTAAAAAAACATCAATATCTAAAGATGGCTTCATTCTTCAAACCCCTTAATTGTACATTGTTAGTATACTACAACACACATATATACTACATTGCATATAACATGCAAACTGCACCACTTCATTTTGTTTTAGTCCATTTACTCCTGCCACCGAATGCCTTTGTTTCTCATTCAAATCTCAACAATTGTCGGCAATCACGATTTTTGTCCTGCCACATGCACAATTTTCAAATTGAATGACTGTAACAACAAGGTCTATTTAAACAGACTAGCATTTTTGTCCTTCAATTTCTCTACATACTTCAGCAGGTTATGGTCAGTGTATATGATTGTCTGAGGAATGTTACTGGTAACATCAACATTGAAATGCTGCAATACCAACACCAAGCTCAAAGTCTCCTTCTCAACTGTTGAATATTTCTGCTGATGAATATTCAATTTCCTGGAGAAATATCCAGTAAGTCTTTCTATCTTGCTATTGTTTTCTTGTGAGAGCACAGCACCTACACCCACATCACTTGCATTGATAGCCATCTTGAATGGCTTTGCATAATTAATGTGGCTGATACTGGGGCAGTGGTTAACGCAGCTTTCGGGCTGTCAAATGTTTTCTGACAGTTTGTTGGCCATTGAAACTTTTTGCCTTTCCTTAGCAATTCAGTGAGTGGAGTAGCTACACTGCTAAAAATTGGTATGAATTTCTGATAAAATACACTCAACCCCAGGAATCATAGTGCTGCTCCTTTTGTCGATGGTATGAGAAACTCCCCAATTACCTTTGGTTTTGCATTCTGTGGGGCCATTTGTGTATATCGGATAACATGGCCCAGGAAGGTGATTTGGGCTTTGGCAAATTCATTTTTAGCCAGGTTAACTGCCTCCCGAAGTTAATTAAACAAATCTGATAAACGTTGCAAGTGTTCCATGTATGACTAGAAATTACCACCTCATCAATATATCCGACACAATTGGGTAATCTGCCTGGCGCATTTTTCACACCAAAAGGCATGACTTTAAACTGATATAGTCCATTTGGCTTCATGAAAGCTGAAATTCACTTTGCTCTTTCTGACAAAGGGCCAGTATCCTCTGAACCAGTCCAATTTAGAAATATAAGTTGCTTGTCCCACCTTTTTAACAAAATCTTCCAAGTGCAGAATTGGAAAAGCATCAGTCTTTATAACTGCATTGACTTTGCCATAGCCTGGTTTTACTATGAATAAGTTCGAGTCACTGTAACTCACTTCAATAATGTCATCTTGGAGCATGCAATCTCCTTTTGAACTTGTGCCAAGTTTAGAGGGTTATGCCTATAAGGATGTTACTTAATCAGAACAGCATTTCCTTTATCTACATCATGCATAATTAGGTTAGTAATTCCCAGCTTATTTCCAATGATCTCCCCATGTGATAGTAAGAACTTTTTCAGGTCATTTCGATTTTCCTTTGGAAGGTAACTCAGTAACTTTTCGCAATGTTTGACAACTTCCTCATTGTCCAATTTAATTTGAGGAATGTCCAATTCAGAATCCTCTGAACTTGGCTCCTCCCTCTGGGTTGCAACCAATAACATGGGCGGCACGGTGGCACAGTGGTTAGCACTGCTGCCTCACAGCGCCAGAAACCTGGGTTCAATTCCCACCTCAGGCGACTGACTGTGTGGAGTTTGCACATTCTTCCCATGTCTGCGTGGGTTTCCTCCGGGTGCTCCGGTTTCCTCCCACAGTCCAAAAAAATGTGCAGGTTAGGTGAATTGGCCATGTTAGGTGTTAGGTCTGGGTGGGTGCGCTTCGGCAGGTCGTTGTGGACTTGTTGGGCCGAAGGGCCTGTTTCCACACTGTAAGTAATCTAATCTAATCTAATAGTCTCCTTTGGCTTTTCTTCCCTATCAAAATACCTTTAGAGCATATTCACATGACACACTCTGTGAGATTTTTTTCTGTGTGGAGTTCTTATCAAAAAGTTCACCTCACACAATTTCCTATTGACTTGATAAGGTCCACTAAATCTTGCTTTTAAATGTTCACCTATCACTGGAAGTAACACTAACACTTTGTCCGCTTCCTGTTTCATTGTATGCTGTGAGGCTTTTAAATGCAGTCTAGCCAACTGCCCTGCTCTATTTAACTGTTCCCTAAAATTTGACACATAGTTCAAATATGCGGTCTCTAAATTGTGACTTATCAATTTCTCCTTAATCAATCTTAGCAATCCTCCTAATCCAGGCAAAGATTAATTTAAATGAATTGAATTTAGTTGATTCATTTGGTGCATCTCTGAAGCAAAAGGTATCCCAATCATCTGGATAGTCTTGACCATAAGGCCTCGACATGGTCTTTACTGTCTGATGCCACCTTTCTAGTGCTCCTTGCGATTCTGTAAGTTTTGCGGTAGATTTGAATTGTTTATTCCTAAGCCATCCATAATTTCCTTGAATAATTTTAATGTAAAGTTTGACCTTTGATCTGATTGTATGTCTTTGGGCAGTCCGTATCTGGTGAAAAATTTGAGTAACTCTTCGAAAATCCTTTTAGCTGTGATATTATGTAATGTAATGGCCTCTGGAAATCCAGTGGATATATTCATTATTGTTAACAAGTACTGATACCCACTTTTTGTTTCAGGTAGGGGTCCTACGCAATCAATTAAGACTCTAGTTTTCCAATTACTTGACATATCTGGCAAAATTCAACTATATCCTTGTGCTATTCGGGTCAGTAAAAATGATTATGTATTTTAGCTTGAGATTTTCATATTACTAAGTGACCCCCTAGTGATAGCTCACCTGCCACCCGCAACACCTCCTTTCCATAACCCACTGGCAATACAACTCGATAAACTTCTGCCCATTTCTCATCTGCCTGAATGCGTGATGGTCTTCATTTCCTCATTAGGGCATCATTTTCAAGATGGTAGCATTCAGGGATTCATTTGGATACTTTTTCCATGTATGCCTTTTGATACAATCGCTTTAAATTTTCATCTTTCTGCTATAACTCAGTTAATTCATTTTAGCTAGAGATTTCTGCTTTGTCATCTATCTGCTCCTGGTTTGTGTCAACCATCTGATCACACAAGGTCTCTGCTAATTCCACTTTCAACTTTCTCATTGCCACGCTTTGACCTCTCCTGTTTTAATTGGTGACTTTGTGACCTCATTACCACACAGTCTGGAAACATTCCAGGAAAAATGACCTCCTACTGATAGTTCATGCGCTACCCACAACAACCGTCTTTCTAAAACTCACTGGCAATACAATTGTCATAGAGAGATGTACAGCTCAGAAACAGGCTATTCGCTCCAACTCATCCATGCTGACCAGATATCCTAATGTAATCTAGTCCCATTTGCTCGCACTTGGCCCATATCCCTCTAAACCCTTCCTCTTCATTTGCCCATCGAGATGCTTTTTAAATGCTGCATTTGTACCAGCCTCCACCACTTCCTCTGGCAGCTCATTCCATACATGCACGATACTCTTTGTGAAAAAGTTGACCCTTAGGTCTCTTTTATATCTTTCCCCTCTCATCCTAAACCTATGCCCTCTAGTTCAGGATCCCCCACCTCAGGGAAAAGACCTTGTCTATTTATCCTATCCATGCCACTCATGATTTTGTAAACCTCAGCATCTGCGCTCCATGGAAAACAGCCTCTGCCTATTCAGCCTTTCTCTATCGCTCAAAACCTCCAACCCTGGCAACATCCTTTTAAATATTTTCTGAACCCTTTCAGGTTTCACAACATGCTTCCAAAGTGTGGTCCTGGAAAAACATAGCCAGTCAAGTAGCACCCAAGGAGCAAGAGAGTTGATGCTCCAAGCACAAACTCACCATCAGGAATGTGGGGGTGAAGATGTTGAAGAGTTTATGCTCGAAACATCGACTCTCCTACTCCTCGGATGCTGCCTGAGTGCCTGTGCTTTTCCAGCATCACACTTTTTGACTCCACCCCTGATTCAGCTCAACTTCTCCTGAAATTCATATTCATGTCTTTCTTACTTCGAGACTTGACTATTCTCACATGCTTGGCCAGCCTCGCTCATTCTCTGCTTCATAAACTTAAGTATATTTCCAAACTTCTGCTACTTGTTTTCAAACTGATGCCAAATCCCTTTTATTCATCATCCCTGTGCTCACTGATCTTCCAGTTAAACAACATTATTGATCTCCCAGTCAAACAACATTTTGATTGTAAAATTCTATTTCTTGCTTTGAAATCCCTCCATGGTCCCTCACCACCCTATTTCTGTAACCTTCTCCAGCCTCACAATTATCTAATATATCTGAAATTCTTTCAGTCTGATCTCTTTAACATTGCTGACTTTAGTTGTTTTGCCAGCTGTGTTTTCAGTTACCTGGGTATTGAGTTTGTTCCATAAACCTCTTTGCCTCTGCACCATGCTTTCCTGCTATAATAAACTATAACGTATTTCTCTGACCAGAATTTTAGTTATCTATCCTAATATCTCCTATGTAATGCAGTGTTATATCCTTGCTTTATAATGTACCCATGAGCTGCCCTGAAATGTTTTAATATGCTAAAGGTCCTGTATAAATACAATTTGTTATTGTTAATATTTTATGAATGCAAATCATATATTTGCTAATAGTTGCTGGTTTGTGGGCAGCAGTTTTTTATGTGGGGGTTATTGGTGTCAAACACAAAGGGTTCAAAGCTGGTTTATGGTAACCAGCAATTCAGCTGCATAACAAAGATGTAAAATACGATTTTGGCAATGAAAAGCTCAATGAAGATTTTTAAAACATGTTGCACCAATAACAATGTTGATAGTTTTTATGTGTTGCAAGTTGGCATTTCAACAAAGATCTTACCTGTTGGTACTTATAAACTTTCAATAACACTTATTAATTCACCTCTTCCAACTTCTTTCTTTCCTTTTTAAAGTTTCGGATACTTCCAGCTTTTGGAGCTTAGCCCCAATTTGACAATGGATTGGAAGAAAATATTTATGGCTTTGAAGCTTGGATTTTTAATTGTAAATCTTGCAATGCCTTTTGCAACTTTCTACCTCTTCGACCTCTGCCCATTTTTCATCTGCCTGAAAATTTGATGGTCTCCATTTTCTCATTAAAACATCATTTTTAAGATAACAGCATACCAGGATACATCTAGATTGTCTATCTATGTGTGCTTTTTGAAATAATTGGTTTAGTTTCTCATCTTTCAGCTGTAACTCAGTTAATTTCTCTGAACTAAAGATGTCTGCTTTGTCATCTATCTGCTCCTGTTTTGTCTCAACCATTTGATCAAACAGAGTCTCTGCTAATTCCACTTCAACTTGCTTATCGGTACTCTTTGATCTCTCCTGTTCAACTGGTGACTTTGTGAACTTGTTACCACACAATTATTGAGAGGTTACAAGGAGGTAGTTACTCCACAGCCATTTGAAGAAGGTAGATGGGTTACTTCAGGGGTAGGAAAGGGAACAGGCAGGCAGTGCAGGGGTCTCCTGTGGTTGTTCCCCTCAACAACGAGCATGCCGTTTTGGAAGCTGTTGGGGGAGGAGATGATGATTTATCAGGGATAAGCAATGGGTCGCAGGTCTCTGGCGCAGTCTGTCCTTGTTGCTCAGAGGGGAAGGGGGAAGAGGAGCAGAGCTTTCATCATTGGGGACTACATAGTTAGGGGGACAGAAACGAGAGAGATTCACGGTTGGTGTGTTGCCTCCCAGGTGCCAGGGTTCGTGATGTCTCTGATTGTGTTTTTGGGATCTTTGAGGGGGAGGGGGAGCAGCCCCAAGTTGTTGGGTCCACATAGGCACCAATGACATAGATCAGAAGAAAGGTGGGGATCTAAGGCAGAAATTCAGGGAGCTAGGGTGGAAGCTTAGAGCTAGAACAAGCAAAGTTGTTACCACTGGTTTGTTGTTTGTGCCACATGGTAGTGAAGCAAGGAACAGGGAGAGAGCAGAGCAGAACACGTGGCTACAGGGATGGTGCAGGAGAGAGGGTTTTAGCTTCTTGGATAATTGGGGCTCTTTCTGAGGAAGGTGGGACCTCTACAAACAGGATGGTCTTCACCTGAACCAGAGGGGTACCAATATCCTGGGAGGTAAATTTGCAAATGCTCTTCAGGGGGGTTTAAACTAATGCAGCAGGGGGATGGAAACCTGAATTTTAGTTCCAGTGTACAGGAGGTTGAGGGTAGTGAGGTCAGGGATGGATTTGCAAGGTCACAAGAGTGCACCAACAGTCAGGATGTTGGTTTGAAATGTGTGTGCTTCAATGCCAGGAGCATCCAGAAGAAGGTGGGTGAACTTGCACCTGGGATTTCGATGTGGCCATTTCAGAGACATGGCTAGAGGATGGACAGGAATGGCTGTTGCAGATTCTGGGATTTAGATGGTTCAACAAGAACAGAGAAGATGGTAAAAGAGGGGGGTGTAGCCTTGTGAATCAAGGGTAGTATTACATAGCTGAGATAACATTTGAGGACTCAACAACTGAGGTAGCTTGGGCTGAGGTTAGAAACTGGAAAGGAGAGGTTACCCTGTTGGGAGTTTTCTATAGGCTTCTGAATTGTTCCAGGGATGTAGGGGAAAGAATAGCAAAGATGATTCTCGATAGGAGCAAAAATAACAAGGTAGTTGTTCTAAGGGACTTTAACTTCCCCAGTATTGACTTGGACTACTATAGTTCAAGTAGTTTAGATGAGACAATTTTTGTTCAATGTGTGCAGGAGGGTTTTCTGACACAGTATCTAGACAGGCCAACAAGGGGTGATGTCATATTGGATTTGGTACTGGGGAATGATCATGGCCAGGGCTTTGGAGGTAGGTGAGCACTTTGGTGATAGTGACCATAATTCGATTATGTTTACAATAGCAATGGGGAGGGTTAGGTATATATCACAGGGAAAGAGGTATAACTGAGGCAAAGGCAATTATGATGTGATTAGGCAAGATTTAGGATGCATAGGATAGGGAAGGAAACTGCAGGGGATGGACACTCTTGAAATTAGATTAGATTTTAGATTAGATTACATTATAGTGTGGAAACAGGCCCTTCGGCCCAACAAGTCCACACCGACCCGCCGAAGTGCAACCCACCCATACGCCTACATTTACCCCTTACCTAACACTACAGGCAATTTAGCATGGCCAATTCACCTGACCTGCACATCTTTGGACTGTGGGAGGAAACCAGAGCACCCGGAGGAAACCCACGCAGACACGGGGAGAACGTGCAAACTCCACACAGTCAGTCGCCTGAGGCGGGAGCTTATGTGGAGCTTATTGAAGGAAGAGTTACTGCAGGTCCTTGATAAGTGTATATACCTATTAGACAGGAAGGTAATTGTCGAGAGAGGGAGCCATGGTTTACTAAAGATGTTGAAGCTCTTGCCAAGAGGAAGAAGAAGGTTTATGTGAGGATGAGGCATGAAGGCTCAGTTAGGGGGCTTGAGAGTTATAGGTTAGCCGGAAAAGATCTAAAGAATGAGCTAAGATGATCAGGGAGGGAACAAGAGAAGTTGGTGGTGGATAGGATCAAGGAAAACCCTAAGGCCTTCTATAGGTATATCAGGAATAATAGAATCACTAGAGTAAGATTAGGGCCAATCAAAGATAGTAGTGGGAAGTTGTGTGTGGAATCTGAGAATATAGGGGATGCTCTTAATGAATACTTATTTCAGCATTCACATTGGAAAAGGGCAATGTTAGTGAGAACACGGAGATACAGGTTACTAGATTAGATGGGATTGAGTTTGACAAAGAGGATGTTTTAGCAATTTTGAAAGATCTGAAAATAGATAAGACCCCTGAGCCGGATGGGATTTATCCTCTGATTCACTGGAAAGCCAGGAAGGAGATTGTACAGCCTTTGGATTTGATCTTTTTAAAAAAAGGTAGGAGTGCCAGAAGACCGGAGGATAGCAAATGTTGTTTAAGAAGGGGAGATGAGACAACCCTGGTAAGTGAGCCTTACTTTGGTTGTGGGTAAGGTGTTGGAAAGGGTTATAAGCGATAGGATTTATACTCATCTGGAAAGGAATAATTTGATTAGGGATAGTCAACATGGTTTTGTGAAGGGTAGGCCATTTCTAACTAACCTCATTGAGTTCTTCGAGAAGGTGACAAAACAGGTGGATGAAGGTAAAGCAGTTGATGTGGTGTATATGGACTTCAGTAAGGTGTTTTATAAGGTTCCACACGGTGGACAAAATTATTGCACAAAATATGGAGTTTCAGGATTGAAGGTGATTTAGTGAATTGGATCAGAAATTGGCTAGCTGAAAGAAGACAAGGGTTATGGTTGGTGGGAAATGTTCATCCTGGAGCTCAGTTACCAGTGGTGTGTCACAAGGATCTGTTTTGGGGCACTGTTGTTTGTCATTTTTATCGATGATCTAGATCTGAGTGTAGAAGGATGGGTTAGTAACTTTGCAGAAGACACTAAGGTAGGCAGAGTTGTAGACAGTGCCAAAGGATGTTGTGGGTTACAGAGGGACATAGATAAGATGTAGAACTGGGCTGAGAAGTGGCAAATGGAGTTTAATGTAGAAACGTGGGCGGTAGTTCACTTTGGAAGAAATAACAGGAATGCAGAGTACTGGGCTAATGGTAAAATTCTGGGCAGTGTGGATGAACAGAGATATGTCAGTGTTCAGGTGCATAAATCCCTGAAAGTTGCCACCCAGGTTGATAGGGTTGTTAAGAAGGCATATGGTGTGTTGGTATTTATTGGTGGGGGGATTGAGTTTCAGAGCCACGAGATCATGCTTCAGCTGGACAAGGCACTAGTAAGGCCACACCTGAAGTATTGGGTGCAGTTCTAGTCACAGCATTATAGGAAGGATGTGGAAGCTTTGGAAAGGATTCAGAGGAGATTTACTAGGATGTTGCCTGGTATGGAAGGAAGGTCTTATGAAGAAAGGCTGAGGGAACTGAGGCTGTTTTCATTGGAGAGAAGCAAATTTAGAGGTGACTTAATCGAGATGTAATAGATCATCAGACAGTTAGATAGGGTGGACAGTGAGAGCCTTTTTCCTCGGATAGTAAAGTCTACACGAGGGGACATAATTTTAAATTGAGGAGTGATAGATTTAGCACAGATATCGGGGTAGTTTCTTTATTCAGAGAGTAATAGGGGCATGGAATGGCCTGCCTGCAACATTGGTAGACTCACTGACGTTAAGGGCACTTAAATGGGCATTGAACATACATATGGATAATAATGGAACGATGCAGGTTAGATGGGCTTCAGAATGGATTCACAGGTCAGAATAACATTGAGGGCTGAAGGGCCTGTTCTGAGCTGTAACATTCTATGTTCTGTGTTCTATGTGCTTTAAGAATATCTGGCACTTCCTCCTTAACCAACCTCTGACCAGGTTGTACATTCTGGTGCAGCTTCTTAGCCCACTGTGCTTTCCATTATCAGTCCAACAAAACTCACTGACTTATCCTGTTTTCCTATATTTGGCTTCCTAGTGCTTTTCCTCACCCACCAACATTGTGATGTCATGTGGCCTACTTTATTGCAGTGAAACGCTAGAGTTTTTTTTAACTTCTCTTTCCCCTTCAAAGGTTTCCTTTTTACCCTGTGGTAAGTTATCCTTATGATCTTCACTGAGACCTACCTTTCCCTTTCCATATGAGGATTTCTCTTTTCCCCAGTTTCTTTTCCTCATGGATTGAAATTGATTTTGAAAGCCAAACCTTGATTTATGAACCAACTCATAATCATCAGCTATTTCAGCTGCCAATTTTGCTGTTTTAACTCTCTGCTCTAACCACATGGTCACTGGCCACTGCATTGGTTTGGCCACTTTTTCAAATGAGATGAAAAATGTTTCTACATCCTTTTCATCAAATTTAGGCAATGCTTGAATATATTTAGACAGATTCCCACCAGGCCTTTGGCTGCCATGGCTTTGGTTACCCTCACTCTCTTCCTCACTAAGCTTACCTTCAGCCTTCATCTCCATCCTTTTATACTGACCTTCCTGTCTAAGTGCCAATTTCTGAAGTTCAAATTCCCTCACTTTCTTCCTTTCCTCTTTCTCCTTCTGTCTTTCTTTTCTCTCTCTCTCTCTCTTTCTTGCTTTTTGTTCTGCCAAAGTGATTCTGCCCTTTTCTTTTTTGTTCTGCGAGAGCCTTTTGTTCTTTTTCTCTTCTCCTGCTTTTAATCGTAATTCAAACAGTTTCATTTCTTTTTCTCTTGCCGCTAACTCACAGACAAGAGGGGTATGGAACACAAACAGCTCACAGAGAAAGGAGTAGGAGATCAGCTTTCTGCAAGAGATTTTACCCACTTAGGATTTTCACTAAAAAACTTCTACCTCCCCCTCAACCAACTGCAGTGTCTGCAGTGACTGCATTTTACCACAGAGCTGGTGGTTGAACAATACCAGGTCCTCAGTTTACAATTTCAGAGCAGTGAGAGAACAGCCATCAAGGAAACCATCTCCCTCAATTTCTACAGATTTGATCTTTCTAGGCTGACCTTTTTTGACAATGCCAACTTCCAAAGGAGCTCCTCAGAAATGTCCATCTTTTTCCTCAACCAAGGATTCCCAGCACCATTGTTTACTGGGCCCTCAACCATCCCCTGCACTTCATCACTTACCTCTTCCCTTTCTTCCCATACAATAGGTCGCTCTGGTCCTCACTTACAACCCCACTAGCCTCCAAATCCAAACAATCATTAGCCACCATTTCTGCCAACTCCATGACCATACATATATTCTCCTCCCTCCTTTACCAATCTGGAAAATGTTGTTCCACTCCACCACCATTCCTAACACCTCCCCACCGTCAGATCCCCACAGCATCTTTCCATGCTATTGCAGAAGGTGTAACACCCACTCGTTTGTTTCCTCCCTCCTCTGTATCCAAGGCCTCAGACATACCTTGGAGGTGAAGCAGCGACTTACTGTTCTTCCCTCAACCTAGTCTACTGCATTTGCTGCTCACAATGTGGTCTCCTCATCATTGGAAAGATAAAATGCAGACTGGGTGACTATTTTGCAGAACACCTGCACTCTGCCCACAAAAGTGACCCAGAGTTTCCAGTTGCCTGCAACTTCAACACACCACCATGTTGTCACATCAGGCTTTCTGCCTCAGGCTTGCTGTAATGTTGTAGCAAGTGTAAGCTTGAAGAACATCATCTCACTTTCCACTTTGTGGATCCTGCACCCTCTCAGACACAAATTTGAGTTCGATAACTTTAGAGCCTGATTCCATCCTTCCATTTTGCATTACCCACCCCCACTGCTTGGTCCTGTCATGATATGGATTGCACTCAGCACAACTCCCCTAATCTTTCCCACTCTCAGCTCTCATTATTACTTATTCAGCTCCTCGTCCAGCCTGGCCTGCTGTCGATAATCCCCTTCATATTTCTCCCTCTCATTCTCTGTCTCTGGGCTCACCCCTCATTGCACCTACACCCATGCTCCTCCACCCAAATTCATCTTCAGCATAAATGCAATTTCTTCCGAGCTGGACTCAAAACGTGAACACTGCCTTTTTCCCACAGATGCTGCTAGTCCTGCTGAGTTTCACCAGCAATTTCTGTTTTTGCTGCTAAGATCTTTTAATTTGCCTTTCATTGCCTTCCATTTAAGAGGACACAGAGGCCCAGTACACCAGGAAATGGGATTTACTGTCCTCTGTCTAAATAAACAGACATGGGAGGATAAGGCAGCCATGTAACTTTGGCTTTGCCAGGGCAGTTGCTTCACCATGGTGTTGAGAGCCTTGATAAGAACATTGCAAGCCCACATATCACTGGGGAGGTGTAATGAAATCAAATTGGCTATCACTCATTCAGCATGTATTGGTGTGTGACCACACCCAAATCATGTTGGCTGGATGCCCACTACCTAGCACCAGTCATGATGCTTTCTTCCCCTGCCATTCCTTTGCTGCAAGTGTCTCAGTCATCATGTTGAAGCAAGATGACTTCCCAAACGCTATCATGATGACTCCCCATCACAGCCTTGCCACACATAACGAATGCTCACGATGAAAGTCACTGAAGTCAGCACTGGTGGCACATACAACATGCCCTTAGCTGGATAGTTAACAACATTAATAACAATCATTGGCTGATGATCTTGTCAATAAGCAGATTGGTTGCTTTGGGTACAGACCATCCAGATTGACAGGCTGCTCAGCCAATGAGTGTAGGCCTCCCTAATGGGTATAGCAGCCCATTTCTCAGGCCATGACTTAGAACCAAATCATCAATCCTTCATTATCTTCAAAAAGTTGAAATTCCCTCCCAAAGAGTTGTGGATGTTCCTACACCAGATAGACTGCAGGGAGTGTTGCCAAACAAAGAGTCCTACTGGTGCAGGTGCACAGTTGCTTGTAACTAGAGTTGCAAGGAGACATGGTGGTGAAGAAGGTGTTTGGCACGCTTGCCTTCATTGTCATAACTGGAGTTGAGATGTCACATTGTAGCTGTACAGGACACTGGTGAAGCTGCTTTTGGAATACTGCATCTTGTTCTGGTCATTCTTCTCCAAGAAGGAAGTTGTGAAACTTGACAGAGTGCTGAAAAGATTCACATAGATGTTGCCAGGACTGGAGGGTTGGCATTATGGGGAGAGTCTGAATAAACTTGAGCTTTTTCTTTGGAGTATTGGAAACTGAAGGTTGACTTCATAGCGATTTATATAATCATGAGGGACATGGATAGGATGAACCACCAAGGCATGTTTATCAAAGCTCGGGGAGATCAAAACTAGTGGAGATAGGTTTAAGGTGAGGGGGAAAGATTTAAGAGGACCTAAGGGGCAACTTTTTCATGCAGAGGGTGGTGCACGTATGGAATGACCTGCCAGAAAAAGCGGTAAAGATGGATGCAATTATAACATTTAAAAGACATCTGGATGAATATACAAATCGGAAGGGTTTACAGGGATATGGGATAAATGCTTGCAAATGGAGCTAGGTCAAATTGGGATGCCTGATCAGCATGGATGAGTTGAACCAAAGAGTTCGTTTCCATCCTATGATTCTAAAATGGCTCACTGTTATCTGTTAAAGGGCAATTCCAGATGGGCAAAGAATGTTGGACAAGCCAAAGATATCTGCACATCATGAAAGAATGAAAAACAAAACAAAACTGAATGCTTTTCCCATTGGTGAAGGGTAGTAGCTTGAAAGATTCATTGTTTTAACACAAGTTTTCCAGAATGAGTAGTGTAGATTCAGATTGGATGCCTATTCATATACTGTAAAACTAATGCAGTGTGAAATTGGGCCAATATAAAAATGACTATGGATCCAAAATTGCCTATGCCCTGCCTGGTGTTTCAGTTATAATGGGAGCTGTTGCAAATACAAGATTCCACCTTCAACATTCAATCAACAATGGAAATCATTTTGCCAATGGGCATATTGACCTATTGAATCTACCCATGGTTCCACAGTGATAGACATGGACACAAGATAAGAGAATAGGAGAAAGCTTTATGAGCGATCTCCCTGATCTATACCCTCCACAGTGAAGAAGGGTGAAAAATTGCAGAGGGGACATTGAGGTTTCCGGATGCTGGAGATCAGAGTTGAGAGTATGTTGCTCGAAAAGCACAGCAGGTCAGGCAGCATCCGAGGAGCAGGAAAATCGATGTTTCGGGCCAGAGTCCTTCATTAGGAATCCTGATGAAGGGCTCTGGTCTGAAACGTCGATTTTCCTGCTCCGTAAAACTTGCAGAGGCAAGCAGTCAATCTAAGTGTTGGGTGACCAATTGGGATTGATTCTTTCCAATGATTTTCTTGTTTCAGAATGGCCTACCCACCATTTCTGGAGGCATCTCTCTATGGCATCCCAGGGGCCATTGGACCTATAGATTCCATGGTTCATTATAGATGCCACATGAAGGAAAGGGTTTTTCTGGAAGTCCAAACATTCCAACCAAAGGGTTTTCATTGTGATCTCTCTTCAGAGGTACTTCCAGCTTTCCAGATAGAACTGTTAAGAGTCCAATTCCCAGTTCTCTGATTGGACCAGCAGAACAGGAGTCTACCCATCATTTCTAGTTGGATACAAACCTGGAGGCGGTCAATAGGGAGGGCAAATCCTGGAAAGCTGTGCAGCCAGTCTCACTGCTAAAACTGAATACAGGACTCTTCATTTCATCCCAATGTGGAGATCCCAAAGTTATGGTAAAAACCTGTCCAATCTTTTAATGGTTTACATATTTTAATGCATTCAGGAATTCACTATCATTTTAGACTTGAATACTCATACCATAATCTTCTCAATAGCATACTGAGAGATTAGAAATTTTAAAGAAAAAGTATGAAATCTTCATAAAATTTATTTTTGTTTAAAGCATTTCTGGGCTTTTTATCCTATGATTTGGGTTCAAAGAATGATTGAGGTATTTGCTCCTGTGCACCACTTGATGAGACTGCTGGCCGGATTTTCATGCTCATTTTCTTCATAGAATACCAAGATCCTCTTGCATCCATCCACACAATCCCGTCATCGGTGCCATGTTTTGCCAAAGCTTTTGTGTAATTTCCGCCCCAATAATATCTCCCATTTGGATTTGCAGAATGACAGCGATTATACCACCAGCCACCACCATCTTCTCTGGCACATTGTTTGTCTGGGTTTCCAGGTTCCCTGTCAATGGTAAAATGATGTCAGATCCCCAATTTGTGTTGAAATACATTGAAATGGTACAAATTACCGTTAGATGAGTAAAAGGAAAGGAAAAGGACAAGATTACAATAGACAATGTGTTAATGCGGTTTTTAGTAACACATACCAATATAACTCCTTAGTGGATTTTGTTCTTTTGGAAACAGATGTATTATCTGCTATTAGATTACTTACAGTGTGTGGAAACAGGGCCTTCAGCCCAACAAGTCCACACCGACCCACTGAAGCGCAACCCACCCGGACCCATTCCCCTACATTTACCCAACACTACGGGCTATTTAGCATGGCCAATTCAGCTAACCTGCACATTTTTGGATTGTGGGAGGAAACCCACACAGGCAATGTACAAACTCCACACAGAGAGTCACCCAAGGTGGGAATTGAACCCGGGTCTCTGGCACTGTGAGGCAGCAGTGCTAACCACTGTGCCACCCACTCCGATACTACTGCTAATAGTTTGATAGGATTTTATAAACAGAGGTCCAGAATTATTTATTTTAAATTGGTTCACCTCTATTTTAAATTTCACCTTGACATTTTACACAACTATATGTTACTATTGCGTGGCATAATTTTAAAGCCCATATTCCTGACTTATCCAGAATTCCATGAGCCCTCCAGATTTTGAAATTAAACTGAAAAATCCAAGCATGGTAAATGCTTTAAGTGTTACCACTCAAATAGGCAAGCATTACATTAGGATTAATTCTTCGGCCACTTAAAAAGGCAAAGAAATAAAATTTTAAAATGTAAGATGCATTATGCTAGAATTATATGTTTACCAAGTTTATTTGAATTTTTAAATTGATATTAATTGCAGCTAGAGCACCTCGGATTGGACTTTTCAAGAGGGTCAACCAATATGTTTTCCCAGAGAACAGAATCACATTCCAAAGCAGATTCTGTTTATGTTATGAAGAGTCATACCTGACTTGAAAAATCACATTTTTCTCTCTCCAGAGATGTTTCCCAACCTGCCCAAATATCTCTTGCATTTTTTTGTATCTGGTTCTAATACTCAAATCACATCCTGTACCTTTTGCAGCTGCTACATATACCAACACTGAGGTTGTAACATAAAAGCACTGCTAAACTTGGAAAGAGAAATTTTGCTCTGTTAATGAACTAAATAATATGTTCAGATAGAATTATTTTGTGCAAGTTTTAAAAAAGTCACTAATCCATTCATAATAAATCCAGAATAATCAATCCTCAGCTGAGGGTCAGTCAGATAACTTCATCTAAATCAAAGCAATGTGATTACACATACCCAGTTCCAATTTAGGCTAAGCAAGTATCTTGTAAGTACCAAATCAAAAATCCCCCAGCTCTGTCATGCCACAGTTCCAGTGGCCCTAGCTCCAGACTTTGTCAATTTGCGCCCAAATAAAAGGTGGGTACCAAAATATCACAAGGTGGTTCACATGAGGAACGGTGATGCAAAGAGAAAAGAATAGGGAAGGTGTTCAAAGGCAAAATTAAAGGATGATTATTTCGAACATTTTTAACGTTGTATGATTGGTAGTGAGATGAAGAAATATCAAAGGGGAATTTCAGGTTATAAAAATATAGGAAGCTGATTGCTCTATTTCCAATGGGTAAAATTAACTGCTGGAATATTGCTGGTGCACCTACATTTTGGATATATGTGTTGGCAAGGAAATTTCTGAATTTAAATACCAAAGGCAACATTTGCCCCTTAGACTTTTAAACCCAGGCAAAACTGGTTAAAAACTTAAATAGCCTTCCTGAAGAAGGGCTTATGCCCGAAACGTCGATTCTCCTGTTCCTTGGATGCTGCCTGACCTGCTGCGCTTTTCCAGCAACACATTTTCAGCTCTGATCTCCAGCATCTGCAGCCCTCACTTTCTCTCAAAAACTTAAATAGCACAACCTCTTTCCCAAGACTTACCATCCATCGTTGTCTCTATTATATGTACTGAACTTCATGTTCTGATGAATTGTCATTGTCCTGTTAATGCCGATGAGCATTTTAGCCCCTTCCAAAAGAGTATTGCCAGCTGTTCCTGAGTAGCCATTAACTGTCAGGCGATAATTGTTGACCTCATTTTGTACAATAAATGTGGCATAATGTGCTCTAAGTTGCTCATTCTCCCAGTCTTGCATCTCAAAAAAGAGCTCTGTAGGCTTAGATCTTGTCAGTTGACTGATTCGATCATTTCCCAGCCAGTATTCACCTGCAAGAAAGTTTAGAAGCAGAACAACTTTGATTCCATAGAACGGCAGCAAGAATAAAGTATATTGGGCTCTAATACACAAAAAGGATTTTTACCCAGATCGGATTTTTACCCTATTCTCAATTCCTGATTGGGGCTGTGTTAAAAGATCTCAGTTGGTTTATTCTTTCAGGGTTTATTCTCTTAATCATAACCTATTGGCCAATCCTGAGAAATGTACAAATAGGGATGTCTAGTGAGAATAAGATTAAATTTAGCTTCAGATACATCTTCCCACAGTTGCATAGCCAGCAGCATTCCCACTTGCAGCAAAGTCGCTTGTGTGCAGTAAAAATTATAATATTTCACAATTAAAAAATTGAGCCAAATCCCTTGAAGAAGTCAACTTTTTCATTGGGACAGAAGGGAAGTTGAGCAGATGGATCTCACTAATACATATTTCCACTTTTTAAAATGAGTGAGAAGTCTTGCTCTGCTGTTATTGTATCTTAGCATGAGTCAGCTTTTGGCTGAAGAGGTTGAACTTGATATGCATTAAAATTAGTGCTGCACTTCCTGGGTTCAGGAGGGAAAACCAGGGCAAGCAGTTTACCACTGGATAATGTAAATGAAAGAACATCTGATAAAAATAAGATTATCTCATCTGTGATGCTTCCTTCAAATAAATAAATTGCCAAAACACATTATCGGAGGCAGTCAACACCTTAAGGAGAGAAAGCAAGAACATTAACAACAGCCAAAACAAAGTATATGCATTGAAAATGACTTGCACAATATTTTATCAGTTCGATTTAATTCATTACATTTTTGACCTATTTGCAAAGCCATGCGCTGCTTTGAAGAGTTAAGGTTACCAGATACTAATGTCAAAATAAAGGTACCATTTGTACCTATTACTTCATTACAAGTTCATCCCCAACAAGACTGTGGGCTGTAATGGTTCATGAAGACAGCCCACCAGTACCTTCTCAAGGGCAATTAGGAATAAGCAAAAAATATTGGCTGAAGCCAATGATGTCCATGTTACATGAACAAATAAAAAAAGTAGAGTATTAGGAGCTGATCTCCTTCCAAATATAAATCATCTGAGAATATATAAAAAGATAAAAACAAAAATGATGGTAATTATAAGCAAAAATTAGGAGTCCTGAAAAATGTGGGATAAGTCCATCAGAACTTGAAAAGGTAGGTAAACAGGGATACATTGTCCACTACCTTTATCTACTATGCCATGTGCTTCACAGCCAACAACACCTGAGGATGAGCACCTCGCCAAGACCTTCCCATGCCTCAACGTCTCGCCTTTAAACAACTGTCAAACCTTAAACAGACCATTGTTCACTGAAAATTGCCCAGCCTTCAGGACAACAAGGATGCCCCAAGGCATGGTACATTGGCAAGACCAAACAGACACTATGACAACTTGTGAATCGACACCGCACAACAATCACTAGACAGGGTGTTCCCTCCCTGTCAGGGAACACTTCAGCAGACCAGGCCATTTGGTCTCGATGGTAGGGTGACCATCCTCCAAGGCAGACTTTGGGACAAGCAGCCACGCAAAATGGCCAAACAGACGTTGATAGCCAAGTTCGGTACCTATGAGGATGGCATCAACTTAGGTTCATGTCACACTACAGGTGACCACACCACACTTTCCACTCTCTCACACACACACAAGCACACATTCATACTCTTTTACATACTCACATTCTTAAAAAACCCTCTCTCATACACACATTCTACCTCATACGCACACACATACATGTCCCACACTCACACCCACGCGCACACCCACTCACAGTCTTATACTCCATCACACTCACACACACATTTTACCAAACTTGCACACACACACAAACACGTACCCTCATACGTACACTCACAATCATACGCACACACTCACATGCACACACTAACTCTGTCTCTCTCTTTCTCTCTCATGCATACACATACACATATATAAGTCTTTGGGATGAATTTGTATTTGCAGACTTATATTTGCAGAGTTAAAAATCACACAACACCAGGTTATAGTCCAACAGATTTAATTGGAAGCACACTAGCTTTCGGAGCGTCACTCTGACATATGCTTTCTTCTTTTTCTTAACCAAACTCTTAATTTTTTTAGACATCCAGCATTCCCTATACCTGCCAGCCTTCCCTTTCACCCTGACAGGAATATACTTTCTCTGGGCTCTCATTATCTCATTTCTGAAGGCTTCTCCTTTTCCAGTCATCCCTTTACCTGCGAACATTTGCCCCCAATTAGCTTTTGAAAGTTCTTGCCTAATACTGTCAAAATTGGCCCTTCTCAAATTTTCAACTACAACTTTTAGACCTGATCTATCCTTTTCCATCACTATCTTAAAACTAATAGAATTATGGTCGCTGGGCCCGAAGTGTTCCCCACTGATACCTGCCCTGCCTTCACCTTTAATGCATTGTCTGAGCTGAGATGTCACCTTTTTTGTATAAGATCTTAAGTTATCTCAAGAATATAATTTAAAAGAAGCTCTGGGATTTACATATTAATGAACTGAAACCTGCAACCCATTCTAAAAGATGAAAAACTCAATAACAATCTAGTTTGTTCAATATATCATTTCAGTCGCATGACACTGCAATCTTTTGCAATACTTCTGTGCCTTATGATCCTGTTCCAAAACTACCTGATGAAGGAACAGTGCTCCAAAAGCTGGTGCTTCCAAAAATAAAGCCTGTTGGACTACAACCTGGTATTGTTTGATTTTTAACTTTGTCCACGCCAGTCCAACACCGGCTCCTCCATATCATACGTTCAACTGGCTATTTGTGAATACCACGTATCAGCTGTCAACATTAATAGATTTCTCACCATAGCATCTGAGAATGCCTACAGTGTGGAAGTAGGCCAAATGGCACATTGAATCCACACTAACTCCCCAAAGAGCATTCCCATGGTTCATCTATCTAACCTGCATACCTTTGGACTGTAGGAGGAAATCGGAGCACCCAGAGAAAACCCACGTAGCCAATCACCTGAGGATTAAACACACCTAAATGCTTGTTTACTGTAGATATACCCCTGATTTTATACATTTCTGTTTATTTTCTCCAGGTCATGGAAAACTTGTGGATGTGAGATTTGGAAAGCAGCCAATTTATTTTCAGGACTTCATAGAAACATTTTCTATAAAATAGCTCCTATAGACATAATTAAAACAGAATTTACAAAGCTTTTTGTGGGGCTCAAGGACTATATGAGGACAAATTTATGCTCAAAACAGAAGGAGACAGTGGCATAGTGGTAATGTCACTGATCTGACAACCATAGGTTTGAATCCTATCATGGCAGTGGTGAAATTTGATTTTAACTTTAAAAAAAAGTTTAGAATAAAAGTTAGCCTAATGGTGAACATGTAACCACTGTTGATTGTTGCAAAACCCTATCTGGTTCTCTAATATCCTTTCAGGAAGAAATTTTGCCACGCTTATCTATTTGTGACCCTTAACCACATGCTGGACAATTAGTGATAGGCAATAAATGTTAGTGTAGCCAGTGCTACCTATACCTCAAGAAAGATTTTTGTTTTAAATGACTACAATTGAACCTTTATTTTGTAATGATTTTCCTTGAAAATTTTCATTTTTAGTTGGACTTGACACTGCAGTAAGCTTTGCCATGCTTTTTTGAACAAGTCGTTAATGTTTATGAGCAATTTTAACAAACTCACCTGGGGTATCGCAAAACCCTTTTCCTGAATCGAATGCAATATTACCGAATCCATTTTTGTAGGCATCCCAAGATCTGCCAAAATCAACACTACCATCCTGTCTGTTTTGAATCAGTGCCCACCCTGGAAAACATTTTTATTGTTACAAATCAAAAAAGTATTTGGAAGTTATATAAGTCTCTTATATGTCATTCGTATAATTAAATGACATACAGAAGCTAAAATAATTTGCTAGAAAATAATATTTTATGATGCACAAGATAGGTACCTCCTTCTGCTGTTACCATGTCACAGTAAATCTTGTAGGGTGCTTTAGAAGGGTCTGGTCTGATTAAGTACATTTGAGATTCTGTACCACCTTTCTCATAAATGTCGTTACATTCTGCAAAATAAAGATGCATGCAAACTCATATTGTAATAGTGAAAAAATGGAGAAATATAGCAATAAAAAGGAGTTGAACGTTATGACAAATCTTTACCTTTTCCTGATATCACTGGGATATTACAAGTAACAGTGCACGGCATCTTACAGTGATCTATTTGTGTCAATACTGCTCCTCTAAGAACACGCAGCTTTTGGTTGAGAATCTCCAAAACAGAATGCATCGTATTGATGGTTGATGAAAGCATGCGGTTGTTTACTGTGTTATTTATCAATGCAAAATGGTTTTCCAGCTCTGTATTGTATGAATCCAGTACTTTATAATTCCCTGCAGAGACATATATGCATTACTATGAATTGTATAAACTTTCCATTGGTACCGCGACACTGGTTTATTTTCCAGGATTGATTGAACAAACCGATGTTGGCAGAATGGATTGCTCCCTAAAATAGAGGGAATCTGTACCTGTGTACTGTGTTTCTCGCCATTGCATTTCACGATCTACATTTTCAATGTAAACATGCATCGTGTTTGTAGACCGAGTAAGATTTGAAACTTCCACTGCTAAGTTATCAATGGCTGGTTTTAAATCCTTTTCCTCCTTCAGAAGCCTAGTCCTCAGTTCACAGCCAGTTGGACACAATGTTCCCTTAAATGGAAATCGATAAAGGGATATGAGAAAGCTTATATCAGAAAGATCAGGAAAATTTAATTGCTTGTTGTATTATTGGGTAAAAAGTTTTTAGCTTTTAGTTGGAATGACATTTCAACTTGTTCTCTGACATTCAGTTTACTTAAGTGATACAAGATCACTTCCAAATACAAAGATTTCAACTGTTCTGGTTCTAGTTACGTAAACAGGTACTTAGTAATCTGGATACTTGGGCCATGTTAGTCACCCCTCTCCAGATAGCAGCAAGCAAGACAGAGTTCAACCAAACTGTGCTCTGCTTGACCTATCCCAAGCCTTCCTGTATTTTTGGGTTCAGGTCATTGCCAGATGCCAAATGCTCACTAGGACCCTTTCTTTGGCAAGGCCTTTCACTCAGAATCCGCACTGGTCAAAACTGCAGTCCTTCTGGCTATTAGCTCCACACAGAAATCCAAGCTGCCAAGCACAAATTCTCTTTGTCACTCCTGCGACAGGAAAAGCACTTACTTTCTTGACTCCTCAATGTCCTTCCTGTCTGTCCCTCTTGGATCTTTCAAAGTACAGCCCCAAGAGCACCGATAGCAGTCTTAGTGGCATTGCTCGGCAGATGCTTCAACAAAGTAATCTGTGCAATGCCAAAATATTGATGAACTGGCCCATCATCACTTCCCTTTTTTATTCCTACTTTGTGCTTATGGACAACAAATCATGTCTCACATGTTGGGGCATGAATCCTCACAATCACAAGTGCTTCTTGGAGGTTGGCCTTTGATTTGCAAGATGTACAAATCAATAGCCATGAACAAGTTAATTGGAGACCTTTAGGTTCCTTGTTAGAGCATATTATTAGCATACACTACTGCTCAGGCAACCTACCATCCATTGGTCTTTGGGAAATTCTGTTATTTTAAAGAATTTGAGGCATGGATCTAGTTTTTTTCTGACGCCTGTGCAAAGTTTCATGTGATTTTGTGTAAAAGGCATCAGTCTCCAAATGTGATGCACAATGACAGGAAGATATAAATAATGTTCCGAGGTCAGCACAATGAAGGAACTGAGGTGACGAAACGTAAGACACCGTTTGACTGACATTGACAATAATGTAATGCAGACTCTCCCCAGCCAGTTACATTGGCTTTCAACTAGCTTTTTGTACATTTACACCTGCAGTGTTCCTGACCACCTTGACAACCAAGCTTCATTCTCCACCAGTTCTCTCCAGTGTCATACTGTTTGTCTGACATCCATCAATGGTTAAACTACACTTTCTTCCCTTTGCTTTTGGGAAGACTGAAACCACCATCATCACCCACAAATGTTATCACTATGCCACTAAATCAATCCATTTTTGCAGTTATTCCCCCAGGATCTATCATATTGCCAGCAATTTCCTATTTAAACCTAAGATGAGATTTCAACTCCATATTGTCTCCATATCAAAGGCCATCCAGGCAAACCACCCTAGGCAAACATAAGCAGTGTTTCAGCTCATCTGCCAGACAGACCCTGGCTGAATCTTTGCTCTGATGCCAGAAGCAGTTCCAGTTCCTGTCCATACATCACACCAGCACATGTCTGATGCAAGTTTTGACCAAGAGACCAATTATGGCTAAAGGTACACTAGCTGTTCAATTGAAGAAGATGGATGGTACACTGTCTAATTACAGGGGTACAGGAGTTTGGCGGGTGAGGGGTGGATTACGAGGAAGTCCTGAAACAATGGCAGATAAGCAGCACCACCATCTGATTTGAAAGCTGCTGATGTAATGCTGATGTAGACAGGATAAATGGATAGAGTCACAAGATGGAGTAAGCGACTGAAGACTTTCTGAAAAATTTGAAACATCAAAAAAAAGCTCTCATGAGGTCTCTCACACTCACTAACCCTAGGGGAGGTGAGTTCAGGTTTGGTAATGGTTTCAAGTCTGATGTTGAGGGCCCACCACCCTTTATTGGCTGCAGTTGAATGAAAATCCATTGCTGCCAGATAATGCAAAGTGGTCCCGCATCGAAAAGTGGGCTACTATCCTCAAGTACTGTAGATGGTAATCCTGGCAGCAGCCACTCAATTGGTCATTGCTGGTAAGGTTAGCCCCACAGGCCCACTACCCATCAACTCAATTTTGAGATCTCCATCTTGGTGGTAAAGCTTTCTAGATGCTAGATTCAGTCCAATGCACTACATCCTGTAAATTGGCGGGCCTTACCTTTTCCGGATTTAAATGAGTGCATTCTCCTGCATCCAAGTTTATACTCTCCTCAACAATGGCAGATCGTTGTGTGGATGGAGTGGGCTGATTTCTATAGCTCGTTTTTCTTTCATAAGTTCTTCCACCACTGGGAAGTGGTTGAGTTCTTCTGTAGATGCTTTCGTCTCCAAAATGTGGTCTGTGTCCACGAGGATTTTCTACTTTCTTTGCAGGCTATGGAAGAGAACATTGAGCTACATGAAAGCATCACATTGCTGACTGCTTTATGACTCCTTACTTTTTAATTTTAATTCAGCAAAAATCTGAGAGTTAGAAAGGCTTTGATAATTGATGTGGAGGTACCAGTGTTGAACTGGGGTGGACAAAGTTAAAAATCACACAACACCAGGTTACAGTGCAACAGGTTTATTTGGAAGTACAAGCTTTTGGAGCATGGGTCCTTTGTCAGGGAGCTAGTGGGGCAGGATCATGGGACACTGAATTTATGGTAAAAGATCAAAGTGTCATACAACTGATGCGATGTACTAGACAAACCTAGACTGCTGTTCAGCCTTTAAACATTTAGAATGGAAATGCAGGTTTCAATGGATTCATATGTAAATCTTAGAATTTCTTTCAAGTCACAGTCCCAAGACAACTTAAGGTTTTATCAGTGAATGAGAAAAGGTGACATCTCAGCTCAGACAATGCACTGAAGGTGTGAGATCGGAGTCTGTCTGTATCCCAACCTTGAGTCAGACTGGTTCTATTTCCAAAGTAGGAATTTATAAAATGTCACATGGACTGACTGCCTAAAGATTGTGTGCTTTGGAACAAAATATAAATCTGCAAATATAAATCTGCAAATGCAAATGCACCCCATGGACATATGTGTGTGCACATGCATGTATGTGTGTGAGGGAGAGGGTTAATGTGTGTATACGTGTGTGTATGTGTCTGTGTGTGTGTGTGAGAGAGAGAGAGGGTATGTGTGAGTGTATGCGTGCCTTGTGCGTGTTTGATAGTGTGACGGAGTATATGCCTGTGAGAGGGTGTGCATCTGACTGAAGGTTGGGATACAGACAGACTCTAACCTCATGCCTTTTATGCATTGTCTAAGCTGAGATTTCACCTTCATCCACTGATAAAACCTTAAGTTAACTCAGGACTGTGACTTGAAAGAAATTCTTGGATTTACATTTGAATCAATTGAAACCTGCATCCCCATTCTAAAGTGATTAAGACTTAAAGGCAATCTACGTTTGTTCAATACATCGCATCAGTTGCATTGATTTTTTACAATAAATTCTGTGTTCCATGATCCTGCCCCATGAGGTAACTGACGATGGAGCAGTGCTCCGAAAGCTTTCAAATAAACCTGTTGGATTGTAACCTGGTGTCGTGTGATCTTTAACTCTAACAATTGAGCCCATTTTATCCTGATATATGAAATCAACACTTGCTTTGACAATTAAGTAAATCACTGGCACTGAGTTACAAAGCCAGCTCAGCTATTACCTCTATTAAGAAAAATCTCAAAGCAGCCTCAGCTAGTTAAACATATGTGGAAAAATCTTCTGGCTAGCATTATAATGTTGCTGTAACTTTTAATGTTAGCTTGCTCGTCAATAGCTATTTATTGACGTTATAGTGTTAGGCTGCAAATTAAGTTGCATGATACTAGCCTATGAAGGATTAATGTGTCCACATGCGATTCCTATTTTAATTAAGGAATTATTCAGTTTATTTGAGGGACTGAACTCTGCACTTATGTTTATATATCATGGAAGATATTTACAGCCACTGCAAACTTTTGAATGTTCAATTTTATTTAGTCATAGAGTCATGGAAACTGTAGATCATGGAAACAGACCCTTTGGTCCAACCCATCCATGCCGACCAGATATCCTAACCTAATCTAGTTTCATTTGCCAGCGCTTGGCCCATACCCTCTAAAGCCTTCCTATTCATGTATCCATCCAGATGTCTTGTAAATGTTGTAATTGTACCAGCCTCCACCACTTCCTCTGGCAGCTCATTTGAGACTTATATCTGGTAGTGACCTCACACTCAAAATCAAATTTAGATTATTTCAGATGCCATTGTGTATTACTGAATAGCTTTATCTCCTTCGTACAAATGTATAATGCCATGTTAACTGAGCCACAGGACATAGGCAATTTTAACTCATATAGGGGCACCCTACTAGTACTCTTTTATTACTCATTCTGTCGATTTCAACTTGATCAACAATGGGAGATAAACACGGTCCTTATTTCTGAATGTTAAAAACAAATAAATGTTTGAACTTAGCAAAAGAATACTAGAGCACAAATGTGTTTACTGTGCAGAGAATCACTATAAATCACAATACAGCACAACATTTTTCACATTTCTTACCTCAGCAGTTGGTGACTCAGCACTTGGTGTCTCAGACTGAGTGTCATCATCACCATAATCATAGTCATCAGACTGTGCTTGAACTACTGTAATGCAGAACAAAAACACCAAAGTCAGTTTCATGGTGCTAAAGTACTGTGTTCTCTTTGCTGGTTTCCCACTACTTGTTTCTCTCAAAGCCTTGCTCCAGTATTATTCTTTTTTTATATATTTCAGCCATTGGACTTGGGAAATCGAGGACAGGGATTGGAAGAGTTGGTTGCCACATGATCAATTTTTATCAATTAGTTAATATTTAACAATACCACTTGCATATGTAATCTGGTTAATAATTACAACAGTAGTATCACCCCTCACTATTGTAACACATACAATTTGCAATAAACTACAACTTACAAACTAACAAATATTCAAATGTCTGGGGATTACTTTTGTTTCAATAATATAAATCAGACTTTTTTTAAATGCACCATGTATTGCATCATATCTGTTGGCATATTTTAATTGCAGGATCCAGGAACTGGACAATTAACCAATAGTACAGAGGATGAGTAAGGTGAAAATGGTGTCCTGTTCCAGTTTGTCATTATTGACAAGGTTAACACTGTAATTGCTGAGGTTTTCTAAAAAGCTTTTTTCATGTTCAGTCTCCTTTGATAATAACACATAAAGGCATATATATTACTCTTGGTGGTCAACAATGATTATGCTTTAGATTTTCTATTGGATTTTAGAGTGCAATTTTCTGAGATTAGGAAGACATTTTGGCACAACACTTTCCAAGGGATTCACACAGCAACTATGTAACTTCCTAATCTGATCCAAGAATTGACTCAAAAGGCAGAATTGTTATAGGAATGTGAAAGATGGCCAGGGAAGCCCATGGTGAGATGTGTGGCACAATTGGATGGTCAGTGCAACAAGGCCCACGCTGACATTAACATCATCTCACTCCACCTTTTCTGCTTTTTGCAAGTGGCCTGGCAAGGTTCTTACTGAGTAGCAATGAAATGCCAGTTGATCTGGATTAACACATGTTAAATGACTTGTTAATGCCACAACTCGCCTCATTAATATTTAGCCACCCATCTTACTAAACTCGCTAAACAAACTAGCTTTACAAGAAAGCCAGGACATGTACCAGGTCAATTCAGCTGACCACTTGCTCCAAACAACCTCCATGTTGGAAACCTGGCATCAATATCACAGGGTATGTCCCATGGGTACCAATCACATGCATTCCATGTCTATGGATGTTCGCATTTGACATGTGCAAATCGCTAAGAATCCTCATCGCACATTTCCAATCAACTTACAGGAAATGTTTTCAGTTCAATGCTACAGCAGCAACTATCATTGCTAAGCCACAGCTCATATTCTCTGGCTCAGGAATATGTACCCAGCTCATAGACTTGACCAGACTGCATCTTCTGGCTCATTGCTCACTGTCATTGTGCTATCTCACTCAGAGCCCATCTGGATGCTCATAGCATCTTCACTTTGCATTGCCTTTTAGCATTTTGTCCCCTCAGTCAAAGATACCAGGCACTTATTACTGCTGCCTTGCCATGCTGATTAACACGGGCGCAGAGCAGGGAAGGTGAGTGCTGTAACATGTTCATGCTCTGACTTTCCCAGCACTCTTCTGTACAGCATTCCTCAAACCCACATGGTTAATAGCTCCATTCATAACTCTCCCTCAGTCACCTCCTTGCATTCCTATCTGAACAATCAATATTTGCACTCACCCTCAACATATTCAAAATATTTTTCATATCACAATCAGTCACATGCATGCTCTTCACAAAATGTATTCCTCATAGTTAGCACTTGACTTTCTCTTCTGGAAGGAAGACATGCAATCTCTTAGTCCACTGTAGTCGGGTTCAAGGGGATCTACCTCTGCCACTGGGTTTTTACAAAAGTCATTGATTGTTGGTATGATGGGATTTGAATCAATGTTCCAAGAATATTAGCCGCAAGATTACTAGCCCGTTGACGTTACCATTGTGTAACTACCTCATCATTATAAACTATTCCTGTGCTGTTATAAAGGTAAGCAAGATCAGATCAAAATGAATAAACAAGTGACATCCAAAGAGTTATAAACTATCCATAAAGCAATGATATCTAGCTCTCTGAGTAAGAACTGGAAGTGCAAGTCTGTCACATAAGGATACCAGCAGCTATATAGCTCCACTGCTTCTAGATTTTCCAGCCTATTAGTTTCATTAACCAGCGACTCCTTGCTGTATTCTTGCCCTGTACCCTAGGCAGTTCCATGCAAAAAATAAATAAAATAAAATAAAAGGAGGACTGAACAATCCCCTCCCGGAAGCTGATGAGAAATATGGAAAGCGGGATAATAATTGGGCTAACTGGCCCTTTTGAACTGCTTCCTTCTCACTAACTCAATAGTTAATTTCTGGTGAGATTGTCCATTCGGGACTTCCTCAATCCATTACCAACTAAGGCCCTTAAATGGCCACTTAGTGGCAATCAGAAACAACATAGGTGTTTCTTAAAACTGTCCCTCGTTGACATTCTTCTTCTTTGGCAGGTAGTGTATAATAAAGCAAATTGTGATCTTGTCCACTTTTTACAAGAAAAATGAAAAAAGCAGCATGTTATTTAAATAGAGAGTAATTACAGAGGGAGCTGGCTTATCTAACACATGAATTACACAAACTTAATATGCTGGTGAGTAATTAGGAAAGCAAATAGAATGCTCTAATTTATTGCCAGGGCAATGGATTAAAGAAGTAGAAATATTTTGCTATACTAATGCAGGATGTTAGTGAGACTAGAAGTAGAATACTGTGTATAGTTTTGATTTCATTCTATAAGTAAGTGTGTTAGAGACAGTTCAGGGAATGTTCATTCAATTGACACCTGGATTTGGAGCTCTCCCTTATGAGGAAAGGTTGAACAGGCTTGGCCTTACTCCACTGGAGTTTAGAGGAATGGGTGGTCATTTTATTGAAATTTATAATATCCTGAAGGGACTTGAAAATGTAGATGGTGAAAGGAAGTTTCCCATTTTTGGGAAAGACTAGAATTAGGGTGAGAGATTTTAAAAGTTAGAGATTGTACAATTAAGATGGAGGTGTGGGGAATCTTTTCTTTCGGAGAGTCAAATGTCTTTGGAACTCTCCACAAGAGAGAAATGGAGGTGGGGACAGTTGCAATTTTAAGACAGAGGTTAGTAGCTAGCAAATGAGTCAATATTGATGAGGTGAAGGTGGGAAAGTGGAGTTGATATGAACAAAGAACAGAGAAAATTTACAGCCCAAGAAAAGGCCCTATGACCCTCTAAGTCTGTGCCGATCCAAATCCACTATCTAAACTTATCGCCCAATTCCTAAGGATCTGTATTCCTCTGCTTCCCACCTACTCATGCATCTGTCCAGATGTACTTTAAACAAACTTACCATGCCTGCCTCTACTACCTCTGGTGGCAACGCATTCCAGGCACCTACCACCCTCTGTGTAAAGTATCCCCCTTAAACTTTTCTCCTCTCACCTTGAATGTGTAACCTCTCATTATTGAATCTCTTACCCTGGGAAAAAAGCTTATCTCTTTTCACCCTGTCTATACCCTTCATGATTTTGTAGACCTCAATCAGGTTCCCCCTCAATCTCCTTTTTTCTAATGAAAACAACCCTGACAGACTCTTATCTGACCTTATTAAATAGAAAAACAGAATGGACATGCTGAATGGTACATTCTCAGATGCCATTACATAGCCAAACAAGCATTGTTTGTGGCATTTGCCCTCATCTTGGCAGATAAGGCTTATTGGTGGCCCACTTTGTGCACAGGAAACAAGAAGTCGCTGTGAGAGGTTACACATGAGAGGTTACACATTCAAGGTGAGAGGAGAAAAGTTTAAGGGGGATACTTTACACAGAGGGTGGTGCAGGGGAGCAAGTCCACTACCCCAAGGACTGTTAATGCAGGTCACAACACCAGATCCTGCCAGCCTGGTGCAAAGTTGTCACCCAGGTTGCACTAGTCTCAACCATCAGAAAGAATGCCCAGTATTATAAGAAATAAATCAACGATCTTCTCACTCTACGAGCGTAAATGCCACCATCTTCTACCTGCTACCTCACACTCATTTTGCATCTGCCATTGTATATACCTCCCATCAAGGTCCATGCACTACCATTCTCACTTGCCTGCAACATCTTCCCTCAGTCACTGTCACCAACTCACCCTCGCAATCCATTCCACCCATGCTGCTAACCCTGTAACCCTCTACTCTATCCATTGACTTGCTCAGGCAGTTCAATACCTTTCCCCTATCTGCACAGCAGTGACAGCTATACCACCCACTTCCACCTCATCCAATCCCTCCTGTTCTCTCAGTGCATGGGAAAACAGCCCACAATTGAACAGAAGGAGCCATGATAGGTGGTGAAGTGCCAGACATCTGGCTCTTCGCCTCCTACGCAGACAGAGATCTGAGTCTATCCAAGTGGCCTGATAGTGCCCAAGGTCAAAAATTGGAGGGTGACCTGGAATTACCACATCGGGATCCCTGACTAAAAGGTGTTTCCCTTGACATTGCTTTGAGGAGTGGCCATTTGGTTAAAGTACATGCAGTGTCCCATGACAAGCTACCAGGCTTCATGTCTGGGAAGAAATACCACAGTACTATGAGTCTTTGTGCTCTGGCTGAGGGGGCAAACTGTCAACGCAAGGAAAGGCAAGACAACACAAAGTAGGAATTCTGTGTAGATGCTAACTGAATGAGATAGAAAGAAAACAAGCAGTTCTAAGATGCAGACTGTCCCGTCTGTGAGCTGAGTGCAATGATAATTGTGGTGCGAATCAACATGCAGCAATACAGTGCAGAAGCATACTAGCAGTGGATCAGAGATGTGCCTTGATGATGCATGCAGGCTGGCAAGTGTTGGATGCCAGCGCCTAGTGGCTGCAGTTTTGGAGCATGCTTTGAAATGCTGATGTTGGGTGTCTAAGCTGGTAGTCCAAGCAGCAAGCTGGAGTCACCAGACTTTGATGTTGGGAATTCTCATCATCTAGCTTCCTCCAAGATGGTGGTATAAGAGGAAACTTCACATTAATGAAATGAGATTGGCTGTTGATGAGGGTGATGACTAGCGACAATCCCTGTAATCAACATCTTGCCACTGCCTAGCAAGAATTTCATCTCAACATCTTGAACTCTGTTCGAAAATGTAGAAAGCTGCTCTCAACAGATAGACTGGCTTTGCTCATCGTTTCATGCTTTCCTTCCACATTTCTACAACATTCTTCAGTGAATATACCTACCCCAGAAAAGAGGTACCATTGGTGTTCCCATAGTTTCATCCTAATTCATTAAAATCGGGCTTAATTTAATATAAAGTACAATGAAGACATCAATATGCGTGAACATTTGATATTGCCAAATCACAACAAATATTTTTCTTTTACAAGAAAACCAGTATTTGCAGTTGATTTGCCAAAAATCATCAGTGACCTCTCAGATCAGCAAATGTTTTCCATCATTTCAACAGAGCCACATTATGCAAGATTGACAAACTTGAAGAAAGATAATCCACCATATTTGCAATGTTGCTTTCCATTTTGATCAGTTGATCTTTAATGATTAATAAAAAGGTCTGACCTTGCTGCACCACTATGTTTTTTTTTTAACCTGAGGCTACAGATCGTCATTTGCTGATCAATGTCAGCCATCTGGTCAGTGATAGCTCAGTCAGAGTTTGTCATGTTTATCATCATGTATGGTCGTTAAATAAATAAATATTTACTGTTCTGTTTAATGTGATCCTACATGATACATTGTTACAAAACTGAGGTTCAACCCCAAAGTATGTTAAAAGGAAACTGTTTCATCAAGGTCTAGTCAGGAGCTGCATATGTCAAAACAAAATTCGAGACAAGACCATTTCAATAGCTTTGTATTGTTGGGAACAAAACCAACCACAAGATATTTTGGGAAAAAGAAGGTTTCATATTGCTTTGTAAGTTATTTTCTTGTTAATATTTTCTCTCTTCCCCACTCTTAAGACCATAAGAAATAGGAGTGGATGTAAGGCCATTCGGCCCATTGTGTCCACTCCACCATTCAATCATGGCTGATCAGCATTTTAACGCCACTTACCCGCAATCTCCCTATATCCCTTAATTCCTTGGGAGATTAAGAATTTATCAATCTCTGCCTTGAAGACGTTTAATGTCCCGGCCTCCACTGAGCTCTGTGGCAATGAATTCCACAGGCCACCCACTCTCTGGCTGAAGAAATGTCTCCTTATTTACGTTCTAAATTGACCCCCTCTAATTCTAAGGCTGTGCCCACCCTGCACACCATGTGACTTCACTTTCTCTATTAGTTTACCATGGGGAACCTTATCAAATGCCTTATTAAAGTCCATGTATATGACATCAACAGCCCTTCCTTCATCTATCAACTTGGTCACTTCCTCACTTGAGAATGTAACTTTTAAAAAAATGCTTTAAGATTTACATATGAAAGAAGTGAAACTAACATGGTCATTCTAACAGATGAGAGATTTACCAAACAATCCAGGTGTTTTTCAATGTATAATTTCAATTACATCACACTGTAAACTTTTGCTATAAATTGTGTCTTAGAATCATATACTCCACAACCACCTGATGAAAGAGCAGTGCTCAAAAAGCTAGTGCCTCCAATTAAACCTGTTGGACTATAACCTGGTGTTGTGTGATTTTTAACTATGTCTACTTTGTCAATCCCCTTCAGCATCTTACATACCTCAATTAGACCTCCACTCATCCTTCAAAACCCTAGAGAATAAAGGCCTATAGTGCTCAATCTCTCTTCATAAAATAAACACCTCACCTTTGGAATCAATCCACTGGACCTCCTCTAAACTGCCTCCAATACAAATACATCCTTTCTCAAGAAAGGGCAATAAATCTGCATGCAATACTCCATGTGCAATTTCACTAATGCCTTGTACAGTTGCAGCAACACTTTGCTATTTTCATTTAGTAATAAATGCCAAATCTCCATCATAATAAACTGCTGTATCTGTTTCTGGAATTCATAGAGCCAAGTAGCAACTTCAGTCATGTGACTGGTGTTTTTGCTTGAGACACTTAGCAAACAAAATGGATTTTACATCCCCTTGTCAGAATCCTTTGGTATTTTCTTTGGGATAAGTGTGGCGTCATTAGCTCCAAATCAAGAATAGTGTCTTCCCATGCCATCTTTCATTCACAACTGGCCGAGACAGACATCTAATTTCCTGTTCCTTTGTGTTACCTTAGCTGAAATGACAATACAAAAGGTCCAGGAGGATAACAGTGGTCCTGACAGGGATCATGGAGTCTGTGGTCCTGACAGGGATCATGGAGTATGTGGTCCCGGCGGTGATCATGGAGTCAGTTGGTCCTGACAGTGATCATGGAGTCAGTGGTCCTGGCAGTGATCATGGAGTCAGTGGTCCGTGCGGTGATCATGGAGTCAGTGGTCCTGGTGGCTCATTTAAATACCTAACTAAGGACCACTTCACACCTTTCAGCACATTTTGCCTTGTTGGGAGCGGCTTCTTCATGTGGGGAGATGACAAAGTCAATCATGACTGTTTCCCAGAGGGTTCTGGAGCAAGTTTCCTCTTTGAATGGGTAGTAGGTTGCTACCTTTGCGTCAGTGTATCTTGGAAAGTAATGTCTGTCCTGTAAAGAGCTAAAAATATACATATTCTCTACCTTTTTTTAAGGGAGAAACTTACCTCTAGCCTATCATATTGAAATCATTGTGCTAAGGTTTCTATCTGTAAAGTGACCTTGCACTGAAACATGGCAGTGATGATCATGTGAAAACGATGTCAGGGCCGTTTCTTGGAAATGCGTTGACCGTAAGAATGAAACTATGAGAACAGAACCGAGAAAAAATTATTCGAGGAAATTGCATGTATTTGAGATGAAGCCACATTGAAGAGATTTGAATGGGGAGTGAATAGAAAATGCACACATTTGGATGTGGATTTGCTAGTAACTTAGTTAGTTTCTTAAGCAAACAAAAGGTATATAAATAGATATTTATGATGTAATCAACTAAAATGACTGTGATAATGCTGCTCCTTTAACAAGGTTATGTTGTCCTTCACTGTTTTTTTCAGAGACCTCATAAAAGCAGCGATTCTAAAACATCTGGCTTGATCTATTTGAGAATGCTTTCAAATTTAAAAGAAACAATGAAAAGGGAGCGGCCAGTTCTTCCAGCTCACTTTTTCTCTGGTTTGGTTTGGCTTTCACAATCTGGCTGAAAGCAGTCAGTCAGTTTTGAGGTTGCTGGACCCAAAGAAGCAGGTCCATGCTGAATCTCTCTCTGACATCTTTCCTATAACACACTGTGTTTGATTTAATCTTTTTTGGTGTTAATGGGGATTATTGCATTAATTTGGAACAGCATAATTATGTTAGAATCGTAGAATCCCTACATTGTAGAAACAGGCCCTTCGGCCCAACAAGTCCACACTGACCCTCCGAAAAAATCCCAGCAAAACCCATTGCCCGTTATTCTACATTTACCCCTGACTAATGCACCTAACCCACACATCCCTGAACTAGCGTGGCTAATTCATCTAACCTGCACGTCTTTGGATTGTGGGAGGAAACTGGAGCACCTCTCGGAAACCCATGCAGACAAGAGGGGAATGTGCAAACTCCCACAGACAGCCATCTGAGGCTAGAATCAAACCCTTATCCCGAGTACTGTGAGGCAGCAGTACTAACCACTGAGGTAACGTGCTGCCCCCAGTTAGGATATTCTGTGGGTTTTGGATAGGTTAAATTATTTAATATTCTGTTCTCTTATGTTTATGTTTCAGTCAGTAATCTTGCAAATAAATTCTGTTTTGTGTAAAACTAAGTGGTTGTACCTGCTGCATCCCTCCTGTAATATCCACAATACACCTGCTTAATACAACTAGTAAAGGTAGGGTCTGGGTAGGTGGGGGTTTGGCCTGGTCCATAACATATTGAGGGCTTGTCTGGGATTTGTTTTGTAGTTCCAATTTGGGATTAAGGTTGTTGGACTTGAAGGCAGCAAGTGGTAGGTGTTAGTGTCTTGTTGATGGGCTTCTTGATTTTGGTCATTTTAAACAATGCTTGGGATAACAATGGCTCTTTCAGTCACCAGGAGTTATCTGGGGGTTGGGAGTTTTACAAAAGGTGACTAAGCTGCTGGAGTTAGTGGACATGCTGGAGCTGGAGCAGCCTCCTTCCATGAGAAAAGGAGGGATGATTACAGCAGTAGCTCAGCATTTACATTTGATGGAAACACCAGCAGAATCTTTCAAGATGGCTAAACATCAATTTAAAATGAAGCAGCTTGAGTTAGAGGCAAAAAACAAGGAAAGAGCAACAGAAATGAAACAGTTTGAATTATAATTAAAAGCAGAGGAAAGAGAAAAAGAAAAACACAGAATTGCTTTAGCAGAACAAGAAGAGAGAAAGAGAGAGATGAGAGAGGAGAGTCTGAACTTCAGAAATTAGCCCTTAGACAAGAAAGTCAGTGTAAAAGGATGGAGATGAAGACTGAAGGTAAGCTTAGTGAAGAGGAGAGTGAGGGTGAGCCATGGTAGCCAAAGGCCTGGTGCGAAGCTGTTTAAAATTTTCAAACATTGCCTAAATTTGATCAGGAGAATGTAGAAATCTTTTTCATCTCATTTGAAAAGGTGGCTAAACAAATGCGCTGGCCAGTGATCCAAACAAAGCTAGTAGGTGGAGCTAATGATGTATTCACACCACTATCAGAGGAAGTATCTGCAGTGTATGAGGAGCTGAAGGAAGCCATCTTAGCTGCAGAAGCCTATGGATAACGTTTTTGGAATCTAAGGAGAGAACCAGTTCAAACATGTATTGAGTTTGAAAGAATCAAACAAAGAAACTTTGATGGGCGGATAAGGGCATTAAAAATAGAGCATACCTATGATGCTCTCAGAGAGACAATTATTTTGGAAAAGTTTAAAAATTCACTTCCTGAAATAGTGAGAACTCATGTGGAAGAGCATAGAGTTAAAAATGGCAAGATCAGCAGCTGAAATGGCTGATGATTATGGTTCGTTCATAAATCAAAGTTTGGCTTCCAAAATCAATTTTAATCCATGAGGGATAGAAATTGGAGTAAGAGAAATCCTCGCGTGGAATAGGAAAGGTACATCTTGGTGCAAATCAGAAGGATAACTTACCACAGGGTGAAAAGGAAACCCTTGAAGGGAAAGAGAAATTAAAATGTTTCGGTGTTTTCACTGCAATAAAGTAGGCCACATGAAATCACAATGGTGGTGGGTTAGGATAAGCACTGGGAAGCTAGATGTTGGAAAACAGGATAAGCCAGTAAGTTTTGTTGGACTGGTAATGGAAAGCACAGTGGAAACTAGAAAGCTGAACCTGGTCAGAGGTTGGTTAAGGAGGAAGTGCCAGATCTTCTTAAACCATATGCCAGTGAAAGTAAAGTTTACGTGCATAGGCCAGGAGCAGCAGGTAAAGAGGTTACAATATTAAGGGATATGGGATTCTCTCAATCTGTGACATTGAAAGCTGAGGAGCTATGTAGCTCTGACCGACCATTGCCAGAAAGGTGCGAATAATGGGAATTTTAGGTGAGACACGAAGTGCTCAATTATGTAAAGTGAGGTTAGAGTGACCAGTGAAAAGTGGAGAAGTCATAGTAGGAATACTGGTCAAACTCTCAGCTCCAGAACTACAATTTGTCCTTGCTAATGATCTAGCTGGTTTACAGGTATGAGTGCTACCTACTGTGGTTGAAAAGCCAGTGGAAGCTCAGGCAACTGAACTATGGCAGGGCACATGGCCTGGGGTTTTTCCTGACTGTGTGGTAACAAGGTCACAAAGTCAATAGTGGAAACAGGAGAGATCAAAGCGTACAGATAAGAAAGTTGAAGTGGAATTAGCAGAGACCCTGTTTGATCAGAAGATTGACACAAACCAGGCACATATAGATGACAAAGCAAACATTTTTAGCCCAGATAAATTACAGCAGAATTTAAAGCAATTGTATCAAAAGGCACACATGGAAAAAGAATCTGATTGTATCCCTGAATGCTACCATCTTAAAAATGATGTCTTAATGAGGAAATGGAGACCACCACATATTCAAGCAGATGAGAAATGGGCAGAAGTTCATCAAGTTGTATTGTCATTGGGTTATAGAAAAGAGGTATTGCAGGTGGCGCAGAAGCTAACATCATGAGATCATTTAGGAGTAAGAAAAACTCAAGCTAAAATACAACAATATTTTTACTGACCTGGACTGCACAAGGATATAGTTGAATCTTGCCAGACATGTCATACATGTCAGGTAATTGGAAAACCTCAGGCAGAAATAAAACCTGCTCCTTTAATACATATTCCTTTTACAAGAGTCTCAATTGATTGCATAGAGCTTCTACCTCAAACAAAAAGTGGGAATCAGCATTTGTTAACAATAATGGATGTGTCCATTAGATTTCCAAAGACTGTTCCATGATGCAATTATGACAGTTAAAAGAATTGCAGAGGAGCTACTCAAATTTCCTCATTAGGACATCATTTTTAAGATGGTAGCATTCAGGGATACAATCAGATTCTTTTTCCATGTGTGCCTTTTGATACGATTGCTTTAAATTTTCAGATATGGACTACTCATGGGGATGCACACAGATCAAAGGTCAAACTTCCCATCAAAACTATTGCAGGAAGGTATGGACAGCTTAGGGAAAAAGACAATTCAAATCTACTGAGTACCATCCAAAGTTGCAGGGAGTGCTAGCGAGGAGCCATTGACACTAAATACCATGTTGCGAGCTTACAGCCAATTCTATCCAGATGATTGGGATAAAGGAATTCCATTTGTACATTTTGCAGTCAGAGATGCACCAAATGAATTGACAAAAATTCAGTCCATTTGAATTAGCTTTTGGGCATGAAGTGCTAAAATTGATTAAGGGTAAATTGATAAGTCATAATTTAGAGACCACATATTTTGGACTATATGTCAAATGTTCGCGAATGATTAAGTAGAGTGGAAGGGTTGGCTCGATAGTACTTATAAGTCTCACAGCATACAATGAAACAGGACGCAGACAAGAAGTCAAAAACTCTCAATTTTGCAAATGGAAATAAGGTGTTAGTGTTACTTCCAGTGATAGGTGAACCTTGAAAAGCAAGGTTTAGTGGATCTTATCAAGTGGAAAAGAAATTGAGTGAGGTGAACTATTTGATAAGGACTTCCTGAAGAAGGGCTCATGCCCGAAACGTCGATTCTCCTGTTCCCTGGATGCTGCCTGACCTGCTGCGCTTCTCCAGCAACACATTTCCATCTCTGATCTCCAGCATCTGCAGACCTCATTTTCTCTATTTGATAAGGACTCAAGACAGGAAGACATGTCACAGACTGTGTCATGTGAATAAGCTCAAATGGTATTTTGACAGGTCAGGAAAGCCAAAAGAGACTGTGTTATTGGTTTCAACACAAAGGGAAGAACCAAGTTCAGTATTGGACATTCCTCAAATTAAATTGGACAATGAAGAAGTTGTCAAAAATGGGCATAAATTATTGAGTTACTTTCCAAAGTAAAATCAAAATGCTCTGAAAGAGTTCTTACTATCAAATGGGGAGATATGTGGAAATAAGCTGGGCAGTACTAACCTAATTATACATGATGTACAGATAAGAAGTGGTGTTCTGAAAAAGCAACATCCTTACAGGTATGACCTTATAAAGTTGGCATGGGTTCAAAAGGAGATTGACCGCATGCTCAAAAATGACATAATCGAAGGGAGTTATAGTGACTGGAGCTCACCCATAGTAATAGTGCATAACCAGATGGTATACCCAAAAGTTATGTGAGGACCAACGCAAAGTTAATATAGTTACAGAGACTGGCGCATATCCAGCTCTGCATTTGGAAGACTGTGTTGAAAATGTGAGACAAGTAACTTACATTTCTAAGTTGGACAATACTGGCAGGAACTGTTATCCAAAAGAATGAAGTCAATTTCTGTTTTCATAACGCCTATTTAGTTAAGAAAAGTGGTCAGGAAAAGCCAGGGAACTATAGACTGGTGAGCCTGAAATAGGTGGTGGGCAAGTTGTTGGAGGGAATCCTGAGGGACAGGATTTACATGTATTTGGAAAGGCAAGAACTGATTAGGGATCATCAGCATGGGAAATGCATGGGAAATCCTGTTACACAAACTTGATTGAGTTTTTTGAAGAAATTAAAAAGAGGATTGATGAGGGCAGATGTGATTTATATGGGCTTCAGCAAGGTGTTTGACAAGGTTCCTCATGGGAGACTGTTTAGCAAGGTTAGATCTCATGGAGTACAGGGAGAACTAGCCATTTGGACACAGAACTGGCTCAAAGGTAGAAGACAGAGGGTGGTGATGGAGTGTTGCTTTTCAGATTGGAGGTCTGTGACCAATGGTGTGCCACAAGGATTGGTGCTGGGTCCACTATTTTTGTAACTTACATAAATGATTTGATGTGGACATAGGAGGTATTGTTAGTAAATTTGCAGTTGTTACCAAAATTAGAGGTGTAGTGGACAGCAAAGAAGGTTACTTCAGAATACAACGGGATCTTGATCAGATGGAAAAATGGGCTAAGGAGTGGTAGTTGGAGTTTAATTTTGATAAATGTGAGATGCTGCATTTTGGAAAAGCAAACCAGAGCAGGACTTATACACTTAATGGTAAGGTCCTCGGGAGTGTTGCTGAACAAAGAGACCTTGGAGTGCAGGTTCATAGTTCCTTGAAAGTGGAGTTGCAGGTAGATAAGAAAGTGAAGAAGGCATTTAGTATGCTTTCCTTTATTGATCAGAGCATTGACTATGGGGGTTAGGAGGTAATGTTGCAACTGTACAAGACATTGGTTAGGCCACTGTTGGAATATTGCTTGTAATTTTGGTCTCCTTCCTATCAGAAAAATGTTGTGAAACTTGAAAGTGTTCAGAAAAGATTTACAAGGATGTTGTCAGGGTTGGAGGATTTGAGCTACAGAGAAAGGCTGAACAGGCTGGTGCTGTTTTTCTTGGAGAATCAGAGACTGCGTGGAGTCCAGAACTAGAGGGCATAGATTTAGAGTGAGAGGGGAAAGATATAAAAGGGACCTAAGGGGCAACTTTTTCACACAGAGGATGATGTGTGTATGGAATGAGCTGCCAGAGGAAGTGATGGAGGTTGGTACAACATTGAAAAGGTATCTGGATAAGTATATGAATAGGAAGGGTTTAGATGGGCCAAGTGCTGGAAAATGGGACTAGAATAGGGTTAGGACATCTAGTCAGCATGGACGAGTTAGACTGAAAGGTCTGTTTCCATGCTGTACATCTCTCTGACTTTATGAGTCTAAGTCATGCTATTTGGAATGAAAATTGTGCCAGCCACATTTCAGAGACTAACCAATAAGGTCATTGCCAGATGACTCAATTGTGTCATATACAGAGATGAACTGGTGACTTTTAGTCACACATGGAAGGAACATTTACAACATTTATCAGAAATGTTCGATCAATTTCAGGAAGCAAGCTTGTTGATAAACCTGGCTAAATGCAAATTTGTCAAAACCCAAGTTGCCTTCCTGGGCCATGTTATTGGATATGGAAACATTGACCCATGGAATGCAAAACTAAATTAATTGGAGAGTTTCCCATGCTGTTGACAAAAAAGAGCAATACTATGACTCCTGGGATTGAGTAGGTTTTATTGAAAATTTGGACCAAATTTTAGCAGTGTGGCTGCTCTACTCACTGAATTGCTAAAGAAAGGCAAGAAGTTTCAATGGACAGCGGACTTTCAGAAGACATTTGACAGCGTGAAAGCTGTGTTAACCACTTCCCCAATATTAGCCAGTCAAGGTGGCTATCAATGTGAGTGATGTGGGTGTCAGTGCTGTGCCTTAAAGGAATATGATGTGAAGATAGAAAGACTTATCAAGTATTTCTCCAGGAAATTGGACAGTTTCAGTAGAAATATTTGACAGTTGAAAAGGAGACATTGAGCTTGGTGTTGGCGTTACAACATTTCAATGTCTATGTTACCATAATGTATCTGAGGCAATCATTTACATTGATCATAACCTATTGAAGTTTGTGGAGAAATTTAAGAACAAAAATGCGAGACTGTTTAGGTGGAGCTTATTGTTACAGCCATTCAATTTGAAAATTGTGCATGTGGCAGGATGATAAAACGTGATTGCCGATGCCTTATCGAGGACTTGAATAAGAAACAGTGGCATTTGGTAACAAGAGTAAGACAGTCTGAAACAGAATGTAATAGTGTATGTTTGCACGTTTATAGTCAATGTCAGGTGTATGCATATTGTACAGTATTAGTAGTTTAAGATTAATGGGTTTTAAAATGAAGTCATCTTTGGATATTGATGGTTCTTTTAAGGGGGAGGTGTTCCTTTAACAATGAGGTAGGTCCTTGCTGCCCCTTTAACAAGGTTATGCTGTCCTTGGCTTTTTTTCAGAGAGGTCGTAAAAGCAGCAATTCTGAAGTCTGGTTTAAACTACTTCAGAATGTTTTCAAGTTTAAAAAAAAACATTTGCGCAATGAAAGGGGAGTGGCCAGTTCTCCCAGACCACCTTTTCTTTGGTTTGCTTTGGTTTTCACAGTCTGGTTGTTCACTGAAAGCAGTCAGTCAGTTTTGAAGCTGTTGGACCCAAAGAAGCAGGTCCATGCTGAATCTCTCTCTGACATTTCTCCTATAAGACCCTGTGTTTGATTTTTACCTTTTTTGCTGAGGTTTTATTTTAATGGGGATTGTTGCAAGTATTTGGAACAGCATCATTAAGTTTGCCTAGTCTGTTGGGTTTTTGGATAGGTCAAGTTATTTTATTTTTTTGTTTGTTTGTGTTTCAGTCAGTTAGCTTACAAATAAATTCTGTGTTGTTTAAAACTAAGTGGTTTGACCACCTGCATCCTTCCTGGAATATCTGCTTTACACCTACTTAAAACAACTCGCAAAGGTAGGGTCTGGACTGCTTTCTTGAAATGTTTGGAGGGCATTTGGCCTAGTCCATAACAGGCAACCATGATCTAATTGAACGATAATGTAGTGTCAGGGAGCTGAATAACATATGCTTACTTCTATGCTCCTTCATATATTTCCAATAAAGTCAAATTTATTCAGTGCCATTTACAATCAGCATGCACTCTAAATCCACACTGGATGATTCTGTAAAATATTATTGTCCTATTTCAGTGTTGAGTTTCAGCAGTCTCGATTCCTGGCTCAGGTTCAAATCAGGGATATGAAAACTTAAATATTAATCCTTGTGTTTAACTAATTTATTATTTCACTGAATTATTGAATTAGTGAGTTATTATTGTTCATAATTAATGATGAAGGAATTTTTAAAGATTCATCTATATCTAACTATCTTTTACTGTGCAAGTGAAATTTCACTTGTGCAATGGTTACCAAACAAAAGTAAAATTCTATATCCTGCCAAAACAAAAACCCACCATTTTATCAATAATTCAAAATGTACATCCTGTTTATCTTCCAAATCATCTTACACAATTAAAATAATATATTTAGCAGGGGAACCAAATGTTCTTTATTTATAAACTAAGTTTAAAAACTAATTCAGGAATAAGTTTGCAACTAAATATATTTGCTAAACAGCTTACAAAGTGAACTTCTTCCATCTCATGGTTAAAAATCCCTTTTAACAGAAAAATAATGAAAATCTGTCACAATCTTAATTAATTAATTTTTAAAAAAGTTTTGTTTGAATTTCAGTTGGCAGGATTAGAGGGATACGAGAAATGACACATTTAGCACACAGTGATAACATTCTGTAACTTTAAAGAGGCAAGGAAGCATGATAAAATTACTGGTTAGAAAGAAACGAGATTGTTAAATCTTTGAGAAAGGTTAACGTTTTAAGAATGGTGTTAATTATGGCACTCAGAGAAGATGAAGGAAACTTTAATAAACAACTGAAATCTGATTTTGGCACAAAATCGCTAATAGTGATAGTTGCAATTCAATCATTTGAACAGTATCTTCAAGGTATTGAGTACCCATGATTTATATTTGAAACTATTTATAAACTTACCAAAGGTCTTATGGGTTATCTAAGTAGAAAGGGTGATTATTCCATCAAGAAAACAAATAATATAGGAAAGATGACAAAACCTTTTTTTTTCAACTTGTGCATAATTTTGAGATATGGACTGAATGTTCCAAACTTTATTTCTTAGCTACTGATTCCACTCTTTTTCCTGGTAATAGATGTGAGATTAAGTCAGTCTGTTAGCAATCTTTGTGTTAAATTTGATCCTGAGAAAAGCATGTAATCTCACATTTATACTCCATTATTTCCACTTCCATGGCATTGAAACTCACAAACCAGCCTTTGTTATCATTAGTCTCAACCATTCCAATGCTCCTCTGACTGGTTTCCCTCATTCTCCCTTCCATGAATTTGTATTCATCTCTCGTACTCTGTCCATTTCGTAAATCACATGAAGCTTTTTTTAAAAATTAATTTATTGGATATGGGTGTCAAGGGCTGGAACAGCATTTTTTGAACATCCCTGGCTGCAGGGACGGTAAGATTACTCCTTAATCCGAATAGTCATTAACCCTGACTGAGGGTTAAGCATGTCTTGATTTTAAAATTCCCTTTATTGTTTTCAAATCCTTCATGTCTTGTAATTCCCTTTCATTGGAAGTATCTCCGGTCCCACATCTTCTAAGATGCACGAGCTTCCTTAATTCCAATCTTCTACGTTCTCATATTTTACTCCACTTTAATGGCTCATCCTCTTAGTTGCCTAGCCCCAGGCTCTGAAACACCCTCCATATGCCTCTCTACCTCACTTTCCCCTTTTAGGATACTCCTTAATTGTTAGCTTTCTGAGCAACCTTTTGGTCACCTGACTTCAAGTCTGCCTGTTTGGCTCGCTGTCCTGCTCTGCTTCAGCAGAATGTTTCCGTGAAATGTTTTGGCAATTTTGTCACATTAAAGGAGCTGTAGAAATATATGTTGTTGCTATTGTTGCTTTCATTTGGAGGCACAGAAAAGTGGGAAGCTGCATTCTTGGAAGTGTGCAGTCCATTTGCTGCAGGAACATTCACAATCTTGTTCTTTTGATGTGGAGATGCCGGTGCTGGACTGGGGTATACAAAGTTAAAAATCACACAACACCAGGTTATAGTCCAACAGGTCATTTGGAAACACTAGCTTTCGGAGCACTGCTCCTTCATCAGGCAGCTACTGAATGTCAATGATGGAAAGTGCAAATGTTTGCAGACAGTGTGCCAATCAAGCAACTAATAGTGTAAAGTATTTTTGTTGTGATTCAGTCCCTGTATCAGCAGAAAGAGTGGCCCAGGGAGATAACATTCTGATATATAACAGGGAGAGTGGTTACAGGGAGATTAACTCCTGATATCACCAGGGAGGATGGTTACAGAGAGAGATTCGATTCTGAAGACAGCAGTGAGGGATGTTACAGCATAATTCAACTCTGACATCAGCAGCCTGAGTGGTTGTAGGGAGATTCATTCATGTTATGGAGTCATTAAGATCAACAATACAGACAAAAGGCCTTACATCCCATTGTGTCTGCACCAGTGAAATACAACACCTAACTATTCTAATTCTAATTTCCAGCATTTAGCCCATAGCCTTGTATACGTCTTTGCATGTGCACATCTAAATACTGCTTTGATGTTAAGATGGTTTCTGCTGCTACCACCATCACAGACAGCGAGTTCCAGATGCCTACCACTCTTCTTCACATTTCCTATAGTCCTCCTAGATCTTGCCTTAAATCTATGATCCCTCAACCAAGAGGAAAAGTTCCTTCTTGTCTACTCTATCTCTGCCACGCACAAATTTATACATCTCAATCATGTTCCCCCTCAGAATCCTCTGCTCCAAGGAAAACAACAATCCAATCTCTCTTCATAACCATTACTCTCCAGCATGGACAAAAACCTGGTAAGCAACCTTTGCAACTTCCTCCAGTGCTATCACACCCCTCCTATTCCAGAGCTGTACACAAACTCCAGCTAATTAATGTTATATACAGTTCCAGTTCCTGCTTTTAAGCTCTATGCCTTAGTCATTGAAGGCAAATATCTCGTATGCCTTCTTAAACACTTATCTACATGCCCCAATGCCTTAAGGGGACAATATCAGCGGGGAGAGTTGCAATCTCGATATCAGCGGGGTGAATGGTCAAAATACATATAATTATGAGTAGCATTGATAGAGCAGACAGGAAAGAACTTTTCCCCTTGGCTCAGGCATCAATAACCAGGGCGTTTAATTAAGGTAAGGGTCAAGAATGTTTCGAGGAGATGTAAGGGAAAAATCCATGTGAATGAGTATTTTCCCTCTTCATGTAATCTTTCTGCCAACTACTTCAAATCTATAATACTTGTCAATGAACTTTCTATTTAGATCCTTCTCACCCATTTGATCTAGGTCACTCAGTTTCATATATCTCCCTCAAACATGCCTTCAGCCTCCTCTGTTCCATGGTGAACAGACTCAGCTCATTTATTTTTTCCTCCATCACTGCATTGCGCAGCCCCAGTGACATTCTCACTTTTATACTGCCTCCCATCATCAGAGATGCCACTATGCTGAAATGGGGAAGTCAGTTAGTTAGTTACAGAAGGAATCCTTTGAGAAAAGAGCATGTGAGTGAAGTGAAAGCACAGACAATAAGACAACCAGCTGGCTGAAAAGCTTCCTCAAAAGCCCTTCCAAGTTGTTGTGTCCAGGGATTTGAAACTGACTGGGTTAGTTACTAGTGCAGTTTGGTCACTCTGCATCATTAGGGCACCCAGTCTTTTCTCAGTGAAGCTGCCCAACCCCTAATGTTATATGACCTTCTGACTACATTGCTGATTATTGAAAAGGGCATTTCAATATGCCCTTTTCTCTGAGTATGTTGGAAGGCTGAAATTCACCCACTGCTTCTTTAGTTTGTCCCCTGATTGGGACATTACTTAATTTCCTGTGCTTGATGATCTATTTAGAATGCAATGTTCCACTTACCAATTCTTTGCGAAGTAGGTGGTAATTATAGAAGCTCTTTGCATAGAACTCTGATCTTTGATCTGTCAATAGACATTTCAAAGGGTCAAAGACAGGGACAGAATTTTGTGCAACAGTTGAATGGTAAATAATTAACATGATTTCCACATTTCAGGTAAACAGGATGTCCATGCATAGTCTGATGGTGATTTTAGGGTTGAAATTTGATGAAAAGGAGAGAGAAGAGGCATTTTCTCAAGTGATTGCTGCAGAGCTGGTAAAATGAAGGCAATACTGACCTTGGGTTTGATACTATGTTCCATTGGTTTGGTAAGTTTCCTTTCTTTAACAGGGAGCTAAGTACAGATTCAGCTGTTCAACAAGTCAAAGCTGCACATTTTGATTTCCTTCCCTGGTTTCTTACAAACAAATATTTACTATTGAAAATAAATGAAGCTAAAACAGAATTGCTGGTGAAATTCAGCAGATCTGACAGCATGCTTGGGAATGAAGTAAGGGGAACTCTGCTGAGTTTCATAATTTCAACATCCACAAACAATTCTTTGTTTTAGCAAAAAAGAGTGAGTTGGTTGTTGGATTGTTTTAACAGCAAACTCTTGCCAAGCTTCAAATGCTCCAAGAGAACATGGATGGTGTCTTTGTAACAAATGTCTTTTGCTTTCTTCTGTTTGTAGATATGGACTGAACAGGCTCTCAAGCCTCGGGGTCCTAGACCTGAAGTAGTCGAAAACCAAATGAAATCCAGACACCATTCGGTGTCGTCAAGCCCACTTTGTACTGATGAAGAATGGGTAAGCTGTTATATTGCTTCTTTTTTTTGTGAAATAATGCATTGCTAATAACTAGGGCAATATATTTCTGCTTTAACCCAACAGGGCCCTAAATGTCCATCTGGGTGCAGAATTCTTGGATCAATCGAGTCTTGGAGTCGCAAAAATAACGACAGAATTGAAAAGTTTCAACAGTACAAGAACGAGTATTCCAGAACATTTTGGGATACTCAGGTAACTGTGATCGAAACTACCAACAGAATGAAAAAGATTGTGGAGCAAATTGGAAGTGAGTTGTTGTGAAGTGTTGGTGTTGCTTAAAGAAAGTTTCAGCTTTTATTTCTGTGGTTTGAAATTGATCACAGAAATAGCTGGAAAATCTCAGTAGGTTGCTGGCAGCATCCATTGAATGTTCTGAAGAAGAGTTACTGTGCCCGAAGCATTAACACAGATGCTGCCAGACCTGCTGAGATTTTCCAGTAATTTCTGTTTTTGTTTCTGATTTGGAGCACCTTCGTTTTTGAAAAAATATTCACTTTTTGTGTTTAGTCAGCTTCACCTTAAAGTTGAACTGCTGACTATGGGTTGTGTGGGAAGGTTTTTCTTTTGTGGCTGCAGTTATATTTTCCCTTGTTTCCCCTTTACCAGTGAAATCAAGATTAGCAAAGAGATGTGGATTAACTGGTGCCTTCATTGCAACAACTATTCTTTAAATACAAGTTTCCTAGCTCTTATTTCACCAATTGCTTTTGCAGAATCAGAAGTTTTCACTCTGAATAAAGTTCCACAAAGCTCTCCACATGCCTATTAACAGAGCGAGGAGTATAGTTCAAACTCCACCAAGAGTTGTGGTTTGTTTGTGGTTATTAGAAATGCTTTTTTATTATGAGTTAGTTCTTTATTATTCCAGGAATAAACAAACAATTTCCTTGAAATCTGCCCATTTTAATTCTTGCATCTATCATGAAAGAAAGCAATTTGCTAACTACCAATCTTCTTCCAAGGTAACATTTTTATTTAAGATACATGCTTTGCAATAATATTAATCATTTCATCATTGTTTGTATGTGGTGACATTCCCAATAGGGATAGACTAACTGTTAAGTATAGACTTTTATTAGCTGCTTCATCTCTTCATTCAATACTATGTATTCTTTAAATTCAAATCTAGTGATTCTTCACTAATTGCACAAATTATAACTTCCAAACAAATTCCATCAAAGCCTCTTTCCCACCCTGAGCCAGTTCTATCATGTCATCTACCCACTCCCAAGCCACCCCGCTAAGCAAAATCCTTCCTCCCATGCTATTCCACTCTCCCAATTCCAATCTTATTATACATCCCCATCTTATTCCTTCCATCTCTTTCATGCCATCCCCATCCCACTAGTGCTGTCCTCATGCTTATCATTAAATCTTTTCCCAACTCTCACAAACACAGTCTGTCCAGCTTGGAAAATTTATTGTTGGGCCTCCCTTACTTTTCTTTGTTTGTATCTCCATCCACATTCCCACCCCTCCAGCGATTCTCAGCAGCCAATGTGTCATGTACATGTGGTAACTCCAGCTACTACCCATAAAGTAATTCGACCAGTAGGTTCACTCATCAAACAGACCACGCAAAACACCCATGCAGCAAAATATCAAGTCACTATTACAGATTTTCTGCACTCAAAACAAAACAAAACTACCCATGAACATTGAAAATTTCAATCAGCCTAAATTAGTTAATAAAAAGATAATTGTTTTCATTCCTTCCTCACTCTGTTTTAAATCTAAAAAATAAACGTTCATTCTGAGAATTTAAATATATTTATTAGTAGCCCATTTCAATCATATTAATTTCCACTCGAATTATTGTATCATTTGCTGATTTTTAGAAATTGAGGACAGCTGTCAAGAAGAGATGAATCCTCTGAATTACAAACTTATCGACTTGCAGAAAAAAGTTGATGACCACATTGCCAGAGAAAACATACTAAAAAACAATATAATAGAACAATACAAAGAAATCTCAAGGTTGGAGGTAAGCAGTGCAGTAAAATATTAGTGTCCCACTAAATTCTTGCACTGTGCGGAAAGAGTTCTGTTCATATTTTATAATGTATTGTCAAATTTATTAATTTATGGCATATTTGCAAAATCGAACTTTTTTATTTTGTTATATTGCAGGCAGTTTTTTTAAAAACAGACTATGCAATCATTTTTCATCATCACAAAAGTGTAATTGTGTGCACTTCTGAATATTACACTTCCGTTGAGTGCAAATCAAAGTAGTGTCTGTTCAGGATAGCACAACATGCAGAAAAATAGGGTAAACTCTGCTTTGGAAACAAATAAGACATTTGGGGTACTGCTGTTTAATGCTTAAGATATTCCAATACAAGATATATTTAAGGTGAGGGGGAAAGGTTTAAAAGGCACCTAAATAACAACTTTTTCACTCTGAGGATGGTGCATATATGAAATGAGCTGCTAGGGGAAGTGGTGAAGGCTGGCACAATTACAATATTTAAAAGCAATCAGGATGGTTATATGAAAAGGAAGAATTTAGAGGGATAGGGTCTAAATGCTGGAAAATGGGATTAGGTTTATCTAGATATCTGGTCGGCATGGATGAATTGGACCGAAGGGTCTATTTCCACACTGTACATCTCTCTGACTATGACTCAAAGAATGTTTTTGTTAGGTGCAGCAAGCTGGATTTTAGTAGAAGTTTACAGGCATTTGTTTGCAACAATTAAAGCATTTACTTTGAAGGTGGATTAAAATAAAATTAGGCTGAAAGATACGAGTCATGTCTATTTCTGGGTTTGGAATCTGTCGCTCGGAGGAAACGTTATTATTTGGAAATTCTGCCTTGATTGGCATGCAGACAGACTCTCTGTCCATTTAACGGCTGCATGCTAGCTCTTAGGCTTGAAGGCCAACGAGAGGCAATCCAGCTCGAGAGAAGCAGCAGACAATGTAAGTAACTGAGAGAACATTTCAACATGAATGTGTTCTCTCACCAAGTTTGTAAAAGAAAAATCAAATGAAATATAAAAGAAATCAGCCATGCCATCACTGTGAGGTGGTGTAGAAAAGGTGTAGAGGTTGAATCTATCAACAGACCAACCTGCCAAGACCATTAGCTAACCCTGGCCTACTGGACGTATGCTTCAAGGCAGCTAACTGCCTCTTGTCATATGGGGAAACTGAAGATTGCAAAATCAAAATCCTTTATCTCCTACAGGCTTAGAGTTATCTTCGTTGGTATTGAGCATGAAGTAGCATGCTGATTCCTTCTGAATTTTATGTAATTGCTTTCTGGCATTGTCCAAAGTTTACAATGGCTGAGTAGTAGATGTGCTTAAAAAGGTAGCCCTGAAAGGTTGCATACTTTTCAGATCAACTGAAATGGTGTTTGGGTGGCTGGAGGATGGAATTAGAATGTAAGCAAGGTGGATCCCATTCCGTTCCCTTAATTAATTGGGGATTTCCTCTGTGTTTGTCGACTACCTGATAGTTCCAACTGTGTTCCAGTCAATTTTACGCAGCAGACCTTGTATGCACAACAGCAGCAAGCTCCAGGTAGAAAATAGGCACCCAGGAATGACCTATTCATTCTGGTCAGTTAAAAAGCATTGGATAACACAGCAAGACCTGGCCCTGGAAAATATTTGGTCCAGTGCTGAATGGTTCTTGAATCAGACTGAATTTTATATTTTTAGAGCCTGAAGGAACAATTGTGCTAGTTTTGAATCCATAAAGATAAATTAAGATTTGTTTTTCAGGCATCTTTTTAGTTGGAACACCAATTGAAATTGTACTTCGAGCAGTGCCAACTTGTATTGGATATTGGGCTATATCTGTCATAGAATGTTGTTTAACACTTTAATAGGACCTACTGCCTTTCTTAAACAAGCATTCCAACCTTTCACTGATAGGTTACACGAAGACAGTGTTGACCACACCAGTGGGCATATGGTATTTCCCACTTTTTTCTAGTTATTACTGCAGATGATATCAAAATGATTGCTCCTTTTGCAAAAAATACACAATGGAACTGGCATGAAGCATTAGTCAATATGCTTGTAATTGGGGAAAGCAAATGCTGGTAAGCCTGTTGCCTACAGTATTCATTCACTTAACAACTTGTGTAAGCAAAGAGGCCCTCCTAGAGAAGCTGCAATGGAGCGTCAGAGGCTGAGGGGTGACTTTATAGAGGTTTACAAAAATATGAGGGGCATGGATAGCGGAAATAGACAAAGTCTTTTCCCTGGAGTCGGGGAGTCCAGAACTAGAAGGCATAGGTTTAGAGTGAGAGGGGAAAGATATAAAAGAGACCTAAGGGGCAACTTTTTCATGCAGACGATGGTACGTGTATGGAATGAGCTGCTAGAGGATGTGGTGAAGGCTGGTACAATTGCAACATTTAAGAGGCATTTGGATGGGTATATGAATAGGAAGGGTTTGGAGGGATGTGGGCTGGGTGCTGGCAGGTGGGACTAGATTGGGTTGGGATATCTGGTCAGCATGGACGGGTTGGACTGAAAGGTCTGTTTCCATGCTGTAGATCTCTATGACTCTATGACTTTTAGATGAACCTGTAGCTTTTGACCCCAACAGCAGACAGCAGCACATTCCCATACTCCACCCATGTGAGGTTATGATGTTGCTGTGTCTGTCATCCACAATGTGCAGTCGCCTCATTCTATAAATTCAGTTAATTAAGTACATGATTAGTTAAAAGTTTTCCCATTATTCTTATGAACGTAATAAGAAATGTTTGAAGAAGTTTTGGTATTTAATGCTTTGATAGCTGCAGTTTTGCTGATCTGAATAATATTAAGTGCCATTGTTCTTTTTAAATAGTTTGAAAGTTGACAAAGAACAATATTTCAATTTAAAATGCATTATAAGCTATACATTTATTTTCTTACCAACTTTTAAATTCTGTTTATTTGATAGGTGGATATTGATATCAAGCTACGAGCTTGCAAAGGATCTTGTGCAAAATCATTTGCTTACATCATTGATAAAAATCTGAATGAGGAAATGGAGAAAAATATTACGTCAATAACTTCCGACAGCATGGAGAATAATCTGTCTGAGAAGCTAACTGCGTCACTTAAAACTGGGAATACTAAGGATTGTGCAATTGACAGCAAATATAAATCTTTTGAAACTAAATATGTGCCAGAAACAACATTGTATCCTAATGTTTGGGAAGGAGCAGATGTTAGGACGCTCATCCTAGAAGAAAATATAAAAGATCCAAGTGTTAGCAAAACTCATCTGACCAGTAGTAGCATTAGCACTGGAAGCAGTCATAAAGTAGTCAGTGAATTTTCACATCCAGATCAAAACATTTTCCATTCAGATCGGTCAGTGACCACCAAAACAACTGTTTCAAAACAAGGTGAAGTTACTAAAACAGTCACAACAGAGGTTGATTCTGGTTCTTTTCCTCTTTCAATAGATGAGCTAATGGCGAAATATGGATTAGATGGTAGGACTAAGGGTTCGACTGCCACTTTAACTGAGACACGCACATCTTCACATCATGTAGATGATGGTTTAGGAAGCTTACTAAATTCTGGAGTTAAATCAACTGCGTCTAAGACTGTAGTTCACACAAAAACATACATATCTTCTGATGAGATAGGTGATTTTCAAAACGTAGGAGACTTTACCACTGATTTTTCTACTTTTCGTCATGAAGATCATTTGGGCCCACTAGATGGGGCTAGTGGTTCAAGCAAAACAATTAGTTATGCATCAAGAAGTCAACACTCATCCAGTGTTGGTGGTACTAAGGGATTCAAAGCAACTGAAGATTCAAATCATGATGTTGCCCGTCTATCTGAAGATGAAACTGGAGGAAGTGATCCAGGTATTAAAACGTTTTAGAAGGAAACAATAATTAAATGAAAACAACACTTAGAAAAGGTAGGTTTCGTAAGTGTGATCATATTTCTGGAAATGGCTGATTCCTTTTATGTGTAGAATTAGACGACAGTAAAGAAAATATAACCATGGAATCTATATATTGTTTCCTGGGACAAACTGAGCCTTAATAAGCTAATGTTTTACTTTTAGTTGAAATAGTGTTTGTAATCTCAAAAGAAAGTTGAAATATTTTCATATACTTCCAAAGAATGTATTTAATGGTCAACAATGATGAACGATGATGATGAACAAAATAATATTAAGCAAAATAATATTAAGCAAAGAGCTAAGCTCAGACTTGCTTGCTATCCAGTTGAGGACAGTGAACAGGGCTCCCAATATTGCAAAGCCAATTAAATGGCTGGCAACTCTAGTGCCTCAGTAGACACTAGAGATGCTTTCACCAGCCTACACAAATACAAGTCATCAGATTCTAAATCAAAAGGTCAATTGAAATGGAGGAAAGTTATTCCATCCCATCAGTCTCGGCCATTATTTTGGCCTTTCATGTAAGCTGATTCCCTTTGGGCTACATGAAGCTTCAGTGGCCAACCAGTTTTCTGCCTTCATTGAGCTGGCTACCTCCACATGTGACAGCGGTGGGTGGGGCAGGATGCAGGTTCAGCCACAAGTGCAAAATTCCTTGTAGTTGTGACCTTAATGAGCAAGACCTGCATTTTCGGAGCAAGTAACTAATCTTCTTCTCAGTCCAACTCAGAGAAAGTTCTGTGCTTGGGGAAATGCATCAGAGATCCACTTCAACTTGGTTCCTGTCTATTTTCCTGGTCATGACTCAAAAGCCCCTACTTCCAAACCCACAATCAAAGAAGCAGCAAAATTCTACCCAAATACCCCAAAACTACATCTCACAGGTCAGTTGCCTGTGACCAAGCAAGTTTCAAGAAAGACACTTACTTAAATCAATTTTTCTGCTCTATCTCCATGGCCGACTGAGTATTTTGCCTTCAACTATTCATCTAATTTGCTTTGAATTTGCTTCTAAAACCCTTTCAGATAGTACAGTCCCAATAATAAAAACTCACTGCGTATGAAAAGAATCACCTACTCTTCCTTTATTTTAGTTGAGTTAGTTATTTCAATTACATCATAATTCCAGGTGGCAACCAGTGCTTCCAATGTTCCAATGTTCCAATGTGCACATAGCATGTTCCATGCTATGTGCACTTCTGTACTCGCATTTTCCCAGAAGCATGTATTGAAATGTTGTATGCTGCATGTTGATGTGAGTTAGCTATTTTGAAAAAATAGTTTTATTGCTAACTTGTGTCTGTTAAAATTTCCAATTTAATTGCTGTGATGCCTAAGAAATTAATGTTTGTGTACTACAGCTTTAACTTTAATGGACGGTTGTTTAGATAGATTTCTGAATTCTTCTAATACTGTTTCAATTGTATGAAAATACCCAGTATCTCAATACATGTATAGAAGATATTATTACTACCTGATGGCATCACCTCATAAATGAGCTAGTGAGAATGAAAAATATCCTCTGAACACTAAAACGTAACCTCTGAAAGTCAAAAGGTAGCCCTCAGAAAGGAATGTGAGGGGAAAGGTTAATGGTAGTGTGGGGGATTGCTGGGTAATATGTGGCTCAGAAGGAGAAGCAGCAGTAGGATTTCTCTCTCTGGCCGTATTGTTGAGCAGATGAACTATGCATTAGGATGTGTGCAGAATAGTTTGGGATGAGCTCAAGTTTGTAGATGGTATTTGATGGGTGGCCAGTGAGAAGAACATTGGAGTAGGAAGTAATAAAGGAAGTAATGAGTGTTTTAGCTGTATGGGTCCTAAGACAGGCACACAGGTGGATGATGTTATAGTGCTGGGAATAGCTGTTTTGTGTTAGAAAAAATAAAGGCAGAAGTTCACATCTGGATCAAATAGATCAGAGGTATCGAACAATCTGTTTCAGCCTGAAGCAGTGGCCAAGAGTGAATTGAAATTGGTAATTGTGGAATTGTGGTAATCGTAAGGGCTGAAAGCAATGACTTCAGTCTTTGTGTGCTTTCTACAAGGAATTAGAGCTCATGTTCACTGAACGTTACACAAACATGATGACAACATCGAGGCAGTGGAGGATTTGGCAGAACTGGCAGTGAGGCAGAACGAGGTGTCATTATTGCTTACATGGAACCTAATGGCTTGTCTTTGGATGCTGCTGCTGAAGGAGAGTATATAAGTGAGAAATAGATGCAGAAACCAAACGATACCCATGAAGTCTGAAGTAATGGCCTAACAGTGGGTTCTTCCTTTTACTTTCATTTTTATAGTTCCTAATGGACCTTCAGGATTGCACATTATAAGAGGACTTGGGATTACACAAGGGATCGATGTGGGTGGCACAGTGTCACAGTGATTAGCACTGCTGCCTCACAGCGCCAGAGACCCAGGTTCAATTCCTGCCTCAGGCGACTGACTGTGTGAAGTTTTAGCACATTCTCCCCCTGTTTGCATGGGTTTCCTCCCACAGTCCAAAGATGTGCAGGTCAGGTGAATTGGCCATGCTAAATTGCCTGTAGTGTTAGGTAAGGGGTATGGGTGGGTTGTGCTTCGGCGGGTTGGTGTGGACTTGTTGGGCCGTAGGGCCTGTTTCCACACTGTAATGTAATCTAAAAAAAAAGTCTAATCTAAACTTTACTCCTTGTAATGGAGCTCTAGCTGAAGAAAGATGGATAAAAATATATGGTAAAAATTTTGAAACAAAATATAAAGAACAGTACAACAGAATTTTGTCCACAATAAAGTTCCAGTGAGATACTAAAATATTCTAAATATTTAGCCTTCTCAATATTTAGTGAGAATATGAATTAAAATCAATTGGAATAGTTACAGGAATAATTATAGTTTTGATTGTATCAAACACTTAAAAACAAGGTAACTGAAAACAAATAAAAGAAGAAACCCCTTGATATATTTGGTCTATAGTATAATGCTGACTGTATTAGGTTCACTTCTGTAGAAGAGTTTAGATAATGAGCATCTATAAAGCTTCTCTGATGGCCTCAACACATCCCAAGCAGTGAGATAAATAACCAGATAACTGTTTGAGGGATAAATGTTTCCTACATGACTGAGACATCTTCTCCTGCTTTTGATAGATGTCGTGCAATTTGTCTAAAAACTCAAGAAACCTTTGTTTTGTTTTGCAGCAAATCAACAGGGAATGGAGACCATCTTTAACCTGACTCCCAGCTCTTATCAATGATTTTATTAACGATCTTCTCAATTCATGTATTGCTTAAAGAAAGAATGATCACCTTTTGAAGATCAATAAAGACATTTTAAAGCAAACATGAGGCTTTTTTTGGTATTTTCAAAAGAAATGGTGGCAGTATTGATCAAAGACACTGTTAAGTACAGAAAAGGGATGATATGCTTGATTGATTGAATAAATAGTCGAATAAATTTGCTATACTTTTTGGAAAGAATGTGGGAATGGCACTAATTGGATAATTCTTTCAAAAGAGCTGAAAAGACATAATGAGCTAATTTGTCTCCTGTACTTTATCATTCTATGACTCTATTTTGCACTCTAAGTTGCTGAAACAAACAAAATTAAAAATGATCAATGTTAAACCATGATGTAAATAATGTGAGCACATTTGAAATTCTGCTAGGTAATATATTAGAAAAATACTTCTTAATCTTGACCTAAAGTCGATTTGCCATTCCTCCTCTGTACCGATTGACCCTTGGAAAGTCAATTTTCTTTCAGAACTATTCCGTGCCCATTCTCCACAATCAGTAGATCTGTCTCTAAAGTCTTGCATCCATCAATTGTCTACTTCTGATCACACATCATCACAAGATGAATCATTTGAATATTTGTTGAATTAATCTTGCATTAAAGGTGAAATATGCTGTACTCCTACTGGATTGAGACAACCAGTAGAGAGTCATCCACACCTCAAGCATGGGAGAGGTGAAGAGGAAGAATCTATCACAGTAATTGTGGGAATTGAACCGTATCACAGACCAGTCATCCAGCCAACAGAACCAAACAAACCCCTGTCCTTGTATAATGAGACTGTGCAATATGTGCAGTTGGAGACTGAAACGAGTCCTTAATTTGACTTAGAGTGAATATTGGAATGTAGGAATGTCTTTGGAGTCTATCATTAACAGGAAAGGAATATTGAGGAAGCGCTTACATTAGGATTCCCCTTGAAATAGAGAATAACAAAATAGGATTGATGCTTGAAATGGGATAGAAATACACAGAAGCTCTAATATGGAAGCAGATCTTTACGCCCATAATTTTGGGAGCATAATCTGTTAATTGTAGTCTCATTAGGCCAGAGAGCCTGACCTGATCATTTGTTTTTGTTCTTTTTCACAATATGGTGTTACTACACTTGTAAATTTGTAACTGCATCTTGTTTGTTCAGTTCTCTGTAAACCTTGTTACTATTTTGTCAGTACGTGTCAAGCACCCTTCACGTGATCCAACTGCCAAATGGATATGTATAAAAACTGGTGTGTATATTGTAACCTTTTGCTCTTCCCAGACTGACAGTTAGGATATCAATACCTTGCTGCCAGTAATGTTAGTAGAAATATTAGACCTATATGATCTAAGTGAGTAATTATATGTGTAGTAAATAAAAATGCAGAAGATATTAAACTGATCTCCCACAACTGGGTCATGAGATTTCATCTACTATTGCCGGTGTTTGACAGTTCCTATGCATTCATTCATGCAGTTTCACAGAAGCACTGTTTTGATAGTAAGTTTCTTAAAGGAGGCAGGTGCTCTATTTAATATGTATTTTAAAAGTACAGATCTGTACATTAGTACAAGATAGTCCCAAACAAAAGTTAGAAATAGTACAGTGTTATAGAAATAGATAGTGTATAAGGAAATTTTGAAAAGATAAAAAGCAGCAGGTTGTGGGAAGCAGTGTTGGAGGAAACTGGTACCCTGCACCCTATTCAGGCTGCGTGAGATGGTTAATTACTTTTGTAATTAATATTATAATTTGTCCATTGTTTCAAATAAGTTATACAGATATGCTGGTGTGGCTGGCATTATTCTGATTACAGTGTTAACACTTATTCCGGGGGTAGCCTTTGATACAGAAACAGCTTTGAACACTGATAAGAATTAAAAGGTGTAAAGAAACAGTCATGGGTTGGTAGCTGAGAAGGGGATTTTATTTTGCAAGATTAAAATGTACTACAAAAACGCTGTTTTATGAAAGAATGAATGGAAATGCGGGCCAGTAAACTTAGAGCACTTCCAAGTGAGTTAGTAAAGAAAATCATAATACAATATCTCATAGCTGCACATTTTGATTCTACTGATACCCTTTGAAGAGAATCACTCAACCTAAATGTACCACTTGGGTCCTTTAGATATTCGAGGAGGTTGTGGGGACATGGCTTGTAGTTGAAAGCCAGTGCAATAGCAAAGAAATGCTGGGTTTCAGAGGTAGCCATCTTGTGTCTCTGGCTAAGCAGTTTGGCAGAGTGATTTATGTATGGGACTACATACACAAGGTAGCATTAAACTCACCTGTGCATAGGGAGCCATGTGAATGCTCTCTGGCCAGAGATGAACTAAGTGCCATTATAGAAGATGAAACAGACGATAACCTCAGGATAGCATTATACAGAGAAGGGACTTGTACCTTTAACAAAATTGGTCAACAGACTGGATTAGGCTGTGATGTTGAAATACCAAAAGCAATTATTATAATTTTTTCCATAGTTTTGAGTGAGTTATGGAGACATGATAGTGGGGATAGCCATCGTTACTCAGTAATCTATACTGACTAGATTACAATATTAACACTTATTCAGGGTAGCCTTCGATAAAGTACTTTTAGCATGAGGCTAATAAGAGTTAAAAGGTGTAAAGAAACAGTAATGGGTTGGCAGCCCAGGAAGCCTGATCCTCAGATGCTGTCTGACCTGCTGTGCTTTTCTTGCGTCATACATTTTGACTCTGATCTCCAGCATCTGCAATCCTCACTTTTTCCTAGTCTCTGTAACCTTACTGTGAAGCCTCTCCCAAGGATGCCGAACTTGAAGAAGATCGCCTCCTCCCTCCACAAAGATCTCAGTGGGTCTCTCTCTCTCTCTCTCATTGCATTCCCCAGGTTGTCTCCTCTATCGTACAGCTTTTCAGCCACATCCTGAAGCAGACCTGCTACTACAGCCACATCTCCTTCCTCAGCACTTGCCCCCGGAACTCACTGATCTGGACTACATTCAGACCATCACAATTTGGACTTGACCAACACTGCCTGCAGCAAATCCAAAGCTTCCAGAAATGGTTTTCCTTCCATGATCCTCCACTCTAACGTTGTAGCCATGCGCCGTCACCTACTCTCCCTGGAGTCAGCCCTGCCCTAGCTCAGGGCCACATTCTCCCAGAACTGCAAAGGACCTCTGTTGTTCTTCATCCTGAGAGAGATCCACACACTCAATAAACGCTTTCTCTTCAGTTTATTGGACATCAAGGAACGTAAGTACACCAAACTCTCACGTACTTAGTCAAACCCTGGGATTCCACAACCACACCAGATTTTTCTCATGGCCTCTGGAACAGGTCGGATGGCTGCCACAGCCACCAGTACTGCGGCAAATGATGAGAACAGTTTTGCCCTCAATGCACCACAAAACCAGGCCACTGCTTAATACACAGACAATGCAATCCCTGCTAGGTCACTGACTCCGTGATCACTGCCAGGACCACTGACTCCATGATCACCGCCAGGACCACTGACTCCATGATCATTGCAGGACCACTGACTCCATAATCACTGCCAGGCAAATGACTCCATGATCACCGCCAGGACCACTGACTCCATGATCATTGCAGGACCACTGACTCCATAATCACTGCCAGGCAAATGACTCCATGATCACTGCCAGGATCACTGACACCATGCTCACTGCCAGGAACACTGACTCCGTGATCACTGTCAGGACCACTGACTCCATGATCGCAGTCAGGATCACTGACTCCATGATCACCGCCAGGACTATTGACTCCGTGATCACTATCAGGACCACTGACTCCATGATCCCTGCCAGGACCACTGACTCCATGGTCACCGCCAGGGTCACTGACTCCACGATCACCGTCAGGAGCACTGATTCCATGATCACCGCCAGGACCACTGACTCCATGGATCACTGTCAGGACCACTGACTGTATGATCCCAGACAGGACCACTGACTCCATGATCACTGTCAGGAACACTGACTCCATGATCCTAGCCAGGACCACTGTCCCCATGATCACTGCAAGGACCACTGACTCCATGATCACAGTCAGGACCACTATCTCCATGATCACTGCCAGGACCACTGACTCCATGATAACTGCCAGGACTACTGACACCATGATCACTGTCAGGACACTGTCACCACGATCACGGTCAGGACCACTGATGCCACGATCACCGCCAGGGCCACTAACAACATGATCACTGCCAGGACCACTGACTCCATGATCACCGCCAGGACCACTGACTCCATGATCACAGTCAGGACCACTGTCTCTAAATATCACTGCCAGGAACACCAACTCCATAATCACTATCAGGAACACTATCTCCATGATCACTGCCAGGACCACTAATTCCATGATCACCGCCAGGACCACTGATTCCATGATCACCGCCAGGACCACTGACTCCATGATCACTGCCAGGACCACTGAATCTGTGAACACTGCCAGGGCCACTGACACCATGATCACCGTCAGGAACACTGTCACCACGATCACGGTCAGGACCACTGACTCCACGATCACCGCACAGGGCCACTGACTCCGTGATCCCTGACAGGAACACTGATTCCATTTTCAGCGCCAGGACCACAGTTTCCATGATCACTGTCAGGCCCACTATCTACAGGACCACTGATTCCATGATCCCTCTCAGGACCACTGACTCCATGATCACTGTCAGGACCACTATCTCCATGATCACCGCCAGGACCACTGACTCCGTGATCACGGCCAGGACCACTGACACCATGATCACTGCCAGGACCACTGACTCCATGATCACTGCCAGGACCACTGACTCCATGATCACTGCTAAGACCACTGACTCCATGATCACTGAAAGACCACTGACTCCGTGATCAATGCCAGGACCACTGACTCCATGATCACCGCCAGGACCACTGACTCCATGTATCACTGTCAGGACCACTGTCCCCATGATCCCAGCCAGCACTACTGAGTCCATGATCACCGCCAGGACCACTGTCTCCATGATTCCAGACAGGACCACTGTCTCCATGATTCCAGACAGGACCACTGACTCCATGATCCCAGCCAGGACCACTGTCCCCATAATCACCGCCAGGACTACTGACTCCATGATCACTGCCAGGACCACTGTCCCCATGATCCCAGCCAGCACTACTGAGTCCATGATCACCGCCAGGACCACTGTCTCCATGATCACCGCCAGGACCACTGTCTCCATGATCACTGCCAGGACCACTGAATCTGTGATAACTGCCAGGATCACTGAAACCATGGTCACTGTCAGGACCACTGTCACCACGATCACGGTCAGGACCACTGACTCCACGATCACCGCCGGATCACTGACTCCATGATCACCGTTAGGACCACTGACTCCGTGATCCCTGTCAGGAACACTGATTCCATCATCACCAAAATGACCACTGACACCATGATCCCTGTGAGGACCACTGACTCCATGATCACCGCCAGGACCACTGACTCCATGATCACCGTCAGGACCACTGACTCCATGACCACCGCCAGGACCACTAACTCCATGATCACAGCCAAGCCCACTGTCTCCATGATAACTGCCATGACCACTGACTCCATGATCACTGTCAGGACCACCGACTCCATGATCACCGCCAGGACCACTGATTCCATTATCACCGCCAGGACCACTGACTCCTTGATCACAGTCAGGCCCACTGACTCCATGGTCACCGTCAGGACCACTGACTCCATGATCACTGCCAGGACCACTGAATCCATGATCTCAATCGGGGCCACTGACTCCATGATCACCGCCAGGACCACTGACTCCGTGATCACGGCCAGGACCACTGACACCATGATCATTGCCAGGACCACTGACTCCATAATCACTGCCAGGCAAATGACTCCATGATCACTGCTGGACCACTGACTCCATGATCACTGCTAGGACCACTGACTCCATGATCACTGAAAGACCACTGACTCCGTGATCAATGCCAGGACCACTGACTCCATGATCACTGCCAGGACCACTGACTCCATGGATCACTGTCAGGGCCACTGTCCCCATGATCCCAGCCAGCACTACGGAGTCCATGATCACCGCCAGGACCACTGTCTCCATGATCCCAGACAGGATCACTGACTCCATGATCACTGTCAGGAACAGTGACTCCATGATCCCAGCCAGGGCCACTGTCCTCTTGATCACCGCCAGGACTACTGTCTCCATGATCCCAGACAGGACCACTGACTCCATGATCACTGTCAGGAACAGTGACTCCATGATCCCAGCCAGGGCCACTGTCCCCATGATCATCGCCAGGACTACTGACTCCATGATCACTGCCAGGACCACTGTCCCCATGATCCCAGCCAGCACTACTGAGTCCATGATCACCGCCAGGACCACTGAATCTGGGATCACCGCCAGGATCACTGACTCCGTGATAACTGCCAGGACCACTGAAACGATCATCACCGTCAGGACTACTGTCCACATCATCACCGCTAGGACTACTGACCCCATGATCACAGTCAGGACCACTGTCTCCATGATCACTACCAGGACCACTGACTCCATGATCCCTCTCAGGACCACTGACTCCATGATCACTGTCAGGACCACTATCTCCATGATTACCGCCAGGACCACTGAATCTGTGATCACCGCCAGGACCACTGACTCCGTGATAACTGCCAGGTTCACTGAAACCATGGTCACTGTCAGGACCACTGTCACCACGATCATGGTCAGGATCACCGCCTGGACCACGGACATCGTGATCGCTGCCAGGAACACGGATTCCATGATCACCGCCAAGACCACTGACACCATGATCCTACCTAGGACCACAGTCCCCATGATCACCGCCAGGACCACTGACTCCATGATCACTGCCAGGACCATTGACTCCATGATCCCTGTCAGGACCACTGACTCCATGATCACCGCTGGGACCACTGACTCCATGATCACTGCCAGGACCACTGACTCCATGATCACTATCAGGACCACTATCTCCATGATCACCGACAGGACCACTGACTCCTTGATCACAGTCAGGACCACCGACTCCATGGTCACCGCCAGGACCACTAACTCCATGATCACAGCCAAGCCCACTGTCTCCATGATAACTGCCATGATCACTGACTCCATGATCACTGCCAGGACAACTGACTCCATGATCACCGCCAGGACCACTGACTGCAAGATCACTGCCAGGACCAACTGACTCCATGATCACAGTCAGGACCACTGTCTCCATGATCACTGCCAGGACCACTGACTCCATGATCACTGCCAGGACCACTGAATCTGTGAACACCGCGAAGATCACTGATTCCGTGATCACTGCCTGGGCCACTGACACCACGTTCGCCGTCAGGACCACTGTCACCACGATCACGGTCAGGACCACTGACTCCACGATCACCGCCAAGGCCACTGACTCCGTGATCCCTGCCAGGAACACTGATTACATGATCAGCGCCAGGACCACAGTTTCCATGATCACTGTCAGGACCACTATCTCCAGGACCACTGACTCCATGATCACTGCCAGGACCACTGACTCCATGATCCCTGCCAGGAACACTGATTCCATGATCACCACCATGACCACTGACACAATGATCCCTGCCAGGACCACTGACTCCATGATCAATGTCAGGACCACTACCTTCATGATCACCGCCAGGACCATTGACTCCGTGATCACTGCCAGGACCACTGACTCCATGATCACTACCAGGACCACTGACTCCAGGATCACTGCCAGGACCACTGACTCCAAGATCACCCCTGGGACCACTGACTCCATGATCACAGTCAGGACCACTGACTCCATGGTCACCGCCAGGACCACTGATGCCATGATCACCGCCTGGACCATGGTCTCTAATGATCACTGCCAGGACCACTGACTCCATTATCACTATCAGGACCACTATGTCCATGATCACCGCCAGGACCACTGACTCCATGGTCACCGCCAGGACCACTAACTCCATGATCACAGCCAAGCCCACTGTCTCCATGATAACTGCCATGAACACTGACTCCATGATCACAGTCAGGACCACTGTCTCCATGATCACTGCCAGGACCACTGACTCCATGATCACCGCCAGGACCACTGAATCTGTGAACACCGCCAAGATCACTGACTCCGTGATCACTGCCTGGGCCACTGACACCACGGTCGCCGTCAGGACCACTGTCACCACGATCACGGTCAGGACCACTGACTCCACGATCACCGCCAAGGCCACTGACTCCGTGATCCCTGCCAGGAACACTGATTACATGATCAGCGCCAGGACCACAGTTTCCATGATCACTGTCAGGACCACTATCTCCAGGACCACTGACTCCATGATCACTGCCAGGACCACTGACTCCATGATCCCTGCCAGGAACACTGATTCCATGATCACCACCATGACCACTGACACCATGATCCCTGCCAGGACAACTGACTCCATGATCAATGTCAGGACCACTACATTCATGATCACCGCCAGGACCACTGACTCCGTGATCGCTGCCAGGACCACTGACTCCATGATCACTGCCAGGACCACTGACTCCATGATCACCCCTGGGACCACTGACTCCATGATCACAGTCAGGACCACTGACTCCATGATCACTGCCAGGACCACTGACTCCATGATCACCCCTGGGACCACTGACTCCATGATCACAGTCAGGACCACTGACTCCATGGTCACCGCCAGGACCACTGACGCCATGATCACCGCCTGGACCATGGTCTCTAATGATCACTGCCAGGACCACTGACTCCATGGTCACCGCCAGGACCACTATCTCCATGATCACCGCCAGAACTATTGACCTCTTGATCACAGTCAGGACCTCTGACTCCATGGTCACCGCCAGGACCACTACCTCCATGATCACAGCCAAGCCCACTGTCTCCATGATAACTGCCATGAACACTGACTCCATGATCACTGCCAGGACCACTGACTCCATGATCACCCCTGGGACCACTGACTCCATGATCACAGTCAGGACCACTGACTCCATGGTCACCGCCAGGACCACTGACGCCATGATCACCGCCTGGACCATGGTCTCTAATGATCACTGCCAGGACCACTGATTCCATGGTCACCGCCAGGACCACTATCTCCATGATCACCGCCAGGACCATTGACTCCTTGATCACAGTCAGGACCTCTGACTCCATGGTCACCGCCAGGACCACTAACTCCATGATCACAGCCAAGCCCACTGTCTCCATGATAACTGCCATGAACACTGACTCCATGATCACTGCCAGGTCCACTGACTCCATGATCACCGCCAGGACCACTGACTCCATGATCACTGCCAGGACCACTGACTCCATGATCACAGTCAGGACCACTGTCTCCATGATCACTGCCAGGACCACTGACTCCATGATCACCGCCAGGTCCACTGAATCTGTGAACACCGCCAAGATCACTGACTCCGTGATCACTGCCAGGGCCACTGACACCACGGTCACCGTCAGGACCACTGTCACCACGATCACGGTCAGGACCACTGACTCCACGATCACCGCCAGGGCCACTGACTCCGTGATCCCTGCCAGGAACACTGATTCCATGATCAGCTCCAGGACCACAGTTTCCATGATCACTGTCAGGACCACTATCTCCAGGACCATTGACTCCATGATCACTGCCAGGACCACTGACTCCATGATCCCTCTCAGGACCACTGACTCCATGATCCCTCTCAGGACCACTATCTCCATGATCACCGCCTGGACCACTGACTCCATGATCACTGCCAGGACCACTGACTCCATGATCACCGCTGGGACCACTGACTCCATGATCACAGTCAGGACCACTGACTCCATGATCACCGTCAGGACCACTGACTCCATGATCACCGCCAGGACCACTGTCTCTAATGATCACTGCCAGGACCACTGACTCCATAATCACTATCAGGACCACTATCTCCATGGTCACCGCCAGGACCACTGACTCCTTGATCACAGCCAAGCCCACTGTCTCCATGATAACTGCCAGGACCACTGACTCCATGATCACTGCCAGGACCACTGGCTCCATGATCACCGCCAGGACCACTGTCTCCATGATCACTGCCAGGACCACTGAATCTGTGATCACTGCCAAGATCACAGATTCTGTCATCACTGCCAGGGCCACTGACACCACGATCACCGTCAGGACCACTGTTACCACGATCACGGTCAGGACCACTGACTCCACGATCACCGCCGGATCACTGACTCCATGATCACCGTTAGGACCACTGACTCCATGATCCCTGTCAGGAACACTGATTCCATCATCACCAAAATGACCACTGACACCATGATCCCTGTGAGGACCACTGACTCCATGATCACCGCCAGGACCACTGACTCCATGACCACCGCCAGGACCACTAGCTCCATGATCACAGCCAAGCCCACTGTCTCCATGATAACTGCCATGACCACTGACTCCATGATCACTGTCAGGACCACCGACTCCATGATCACCGCCAGGACCACTGATTCCATTATCACCGCCAGGACCACTGATTCCTTGATCACAGTCAGGACCACTGAGTCCATGGTCACCGTCAGGACCACTGACTCCATGATCACTGCCAGGACCACTGACTCCATGATCACCGCCAGGACCACTGACTCCATGGATCACTGTCAGGGCCACTGTCCCCATGATCCCAGCCAGCACTACTGAGTCCATGATCACCGCCAGGACCACTGTCTCCATGATCCCAGACAGGATCACTGACTCCATGATCACTGTCAGGAACAGTGACTCCATGATCCCAGCCAGGGCCACTGTCCTCATGATCACCGCCAGGACTACTGACTCCATGATCACTGCCAGGACCACTGTCCCCATGATCCCAGCCAGCACTACTGAGTCCATGATCACCGCCAGGACCACTGTTTCCATGATCACCGCCAGGACCACTGAATCTGGGATCACTGCCAGGATCACTGACTCCGTGATAACTGCCAGGACCACTGAAACGATCATCACCGTCAGGACTACTGTCCCCATCATCACCGCTAGGACTACTGACTCCATGATCACAGTCAGGACCATTGTCTCCATGATCACTACCAGGACCACTGACTCCATGATCCCTCTCAGGACCACTGACTCCATGATCACTGTCAGGACCACTATCTCCATGATTACCGCCAGGACCACTGAATCTGTGATCACCGCCAGGACCACTGACTCCGTGATAACTGCCAGGTTCACTGAAACCATGGTCACTGTCAGGACCACTGTCACCACGATCATGGTCAGGATCACCGCCTGGACCACGGACATCGTGATCGCTGCCAGGAACACGGATTCCATGATCACCGCCATGACCACTGACACCATGATCCTAGCTAGGACCACAGTCCCCATGATCACCGCCAGGACCACTGACTCCATGATCACTGCCAGGACCATTGACTCCATGATCCCTGTCAGGACCACTGACTCCATGATCACCGCTGGGACCACTGACTCCATGATCACTGCCAGGACCACTGACTCCATGATCACAGTCAGGACCACTGACTCCATGGTCACCGCCAGGACCACTGTCGCCATGATCACCGCCTGGACCATGGTCTCTAATGATCACTGCCAGGACCACTGACTCCATAATCACTATCAGGACCACTATCTCCATGATCACCGCCAGGACCACTGACTCCTTGATCACAGTCAGGACCACTAACTCCATGATCACAGTCAAGCCCACTGTCTCCATGATAACTGCCATGAACACTGACTCCATGATCACTGCCAGGTCCACTGACTCCATGATCACCGCCAGGACCACTGACTCCATGATCACTGCCAGGACCACTGACTCTGTGATCCCTGCCAGGAACACTGATTCCATGATCAGCTCCAGGACCACAGTTTCCATGATCACTGTCAGGACCACTATCTCCAGGACCATTGACTCCATGATCACTGCCAGGACCACTGACTCCATGATCCCTCTCAGGACCACTGACTCCATGATCCCTCTCAGGACCACTATCTCCATGATCACCGCCTGGACCACTGACTCCATGATCACTGCCAGGACCACTGACTCCATGATCACCGCTGGGACCACTGACTCCATGATCACAGTCAGGACCACTGACTCCATGATCACCGTCAGGACCACTGACTCCATGATCACCGCCAGGACCACTGTCTCTAATGATCACTGCCAGGACCACTGACTCCATAATCACTATCAGGACCACTATCTCCATGGTCACCGCCAGGACCACTGACTCCTTGATCACAGCCAAGCCCACTGTCTCCATGATAACTGCCAGGACCACTGACTCCATGATCACTGCCAGGACCACTGGCTCCATGATCACCGCCAGGACCACTGTCTCCATGATCACTGCCAGGACCACTGAATCTGTGATCACTGCCAAGATCACAGATTCTGTCATCACTGCCAGGGCCACTGACACCACGATCACCGTCAGGACCACTGTTACCACGATCACGGTCAGGACCACTGACTCCACGATCACCGCCGGATCACTGACTCCATGATCACCGTTAGGACCACTGACTCCATGATCCCTGTCAGGAACACTGATTCCATCATCACCAAAATGACCACTGACACCATGATCCCTGTGAGGACCACTGACTCCATGATCACCGCCAGGACCACTGACTCCATGACCACCGCCAGGACCACTAGCTCCATGATCACAGCCAAGCCCACTGTCTCCATGATAACTGCCATGACCACTGACTCCATGATCACTGTCAGGACCACCGACTCCATGATCACCGCCAGGACCACTGATTCCATTATCACCGCCAGGACCACTGATTCCTTGATCACAGTCAGGACCACTGAGTCCATGGTCACCGTCAGGACCACTGACTCCATGATCACTGCCAGGACCACTGACTCCATGATCACCGCCAGGACCACTGACTCCATGGATCACTGTCAGGGCCACTGTCCCCATGATCCCAGCCAGCACTACTGAGTCCATGATCACCGCCAGGACCACTGTCTCCATGATCCCAGACAGGATCACTGACTCCATGATCACTGTCAGGAACAGTGACTCCATGATCCCAGCCAGGGCCACTGTCCTCATGATCACCGCCAGGACTACTGACTCCATGATCACTGCCAGGACCACTGTCCCCATGATCCCAGCCAGTACTACTGAGTCCATGATCACCGCCAGGACCACTGTTTCCATGATCACCGCCAGGACCACTGAATCTGGGATCACTGCCAGGATCACTGACTCCGTGATAACTGCCAGGACCACTGAAACGATCATCACCGTCAGGACTACTGTCCCCATCATCACCGCTAGGACTACTGACTCCATGATCACAGTCAGGACCATTGTCTCCATGATCACTACCAGGACCACTGACTCCATGATCCCTCTCAGGACCACTGACTCCATGATCACTGTCAGGACCACTATCTCCATGATTACCGCCAGGACCACTGAATCTGTGATCACCGCCAGGACCACTGACTCCGTGATAACTGCCAGGTTCACTGAAACCATGGTCACTGTCAGGACCACTGTCACCACGATCATGGTCAGGATCACCGCCTGGACCACGGACATCGTGATCGCTGCCAGGAACACGGATTCCATGATCACCGCCATGACCACTGACACCATGATCCTAGCTAGGACCACAGTCCCCATGATCACCGCCAGGACCACTGACTCCATGATCACTGCCAGGACCATTGACTCCATGATCCCTGTCAGGACCACTGTCTCCATGATCACCGCTGGGACCACTGACTCCATGATCACTGCCAGGACCACTGACTCCATGATCACAGTCAGGACCACTGATTCCGTGATCACTGCCAGGGCCACTGACACCACGGTCACCGTCAGGACCACTGTCACCACGATCACGGTCAGGACCACTGACTCCACGATCACCGCCAGGGCCACTGACTCCGTGATCCCTGCCAGGAACACTGATTCCATGATCAGCGCCAGGACCACAGTTTCCATGATCACTGTCAGGACCACTATCTCCAGGACCACTGATTCCATGATCACTGCCAGGACCACTGACTCCATGATCCCTCTCAGGACCACTATCTCCATGATCACCGTCAGGACCACTGACTCCATGATCACTGCCAGGACCACTGACTCCATGATCCCTCTCAGGACCACTGATTCCATGATCAGCGCCAGGACCACAGTTTCCATGATCACTGTCAGGCCCACTATCTCGAGGACCACTGACTCATGATCCCTCTCAGGACCACTATCTCCATGATCACCGCCTGGACCACTGACTCCATGATCACTGCCAGGACCACTGACTCCATGATCACCGCTGGGACCACTGACTCCATGATCACAGTCAGGACCACTGACTCCATGATCACCGTCAGGACCACTGACTCCATGATCACCGCCAGGACCACTGTCTCTAATGATCACTGCCAGGACCACTGACTCCATAATCACTATCAGGACCACTATCTCCATGCTCACCGCCAGGACCACTGACTCCTTGATCACAGCCAAGCCCACTGTCTCCATGATAACTGCCAGGACCACTGACTCCATGATCACTGCCAGGACCACTGACTCCATGATCACCGCCAGGACCACTGTCTCCATGATCACTGCCAGGACCACTGAATCTGTGATCACCGCCAAGATCACAGATTCTGTCATCACTGCCAGGGCCACTGACCCCACGATCACCGTCAGGACCACTGTCACCACGATCACGGTCAGGACCACTGACTCCACGATCACCGCCGGATCACTGACTCCATGATCACCGTTAGGACCACTGACTCCGTGATCCCTGTCAGGAACATTGATTCCATCATCACCAAAATGACCACTGACACCATGATCCCTGTGAGGACCACTGACTCCATGATCACCGCCAGGACCACTGACTCCATGACCACCGCCAGGACCACTAACTCCATGATCACAGCCAAGCCCACTGTCTCCATGATAACTGCCATGACCACTGACTCCATGATCACTGTCAGGACCACCGACTCCATGATCACCGCCAGGACCACTGATTCCATTATCACCGTCAGGACCACTGACTCCATGATCACTGCCAGGACCACTGACTCCATGATCACCGCCAGGACCACTGACTCCATGATCACTGCCAGGACCACTGAATCCAAGATCTCAATCGGGGCCACTGACTCCATGATCACCGCCAGGACCACTGAATCTGTGATCACCACCAAGATCACTGACTCCGTGATCACTGCCAGTGCCACTGACACCACGATCACCGTCAGGACCACTGTCACCACGATCACGGTCAGGACCACTGACTCCACGATCACCTTCAAGGCCACTGACTCCGTGATCCCTGCCAAGAACACTGATTCCAGGATCACAGTTTCCATAATCACTGTCAGGTCCACTATCTCCAGGACCACTGACTCCATGATCCTTCTCAGGACCACTGACTCCATAATCACTGTCAAGACCACTATCTCCATGATCACCGCCAGGACCACTGACTCCGTGATCACGGCCAGGACCACTGACACCATGATCATTGCCAGGACCACTGAATCCATGATCATTGCAGGACCACTGACTCCATAATCACTGCCAGGCAAATGACTCCATGATCACTGCTGGACCACTGACTCCATGATCACTGCTAGGACCACTGACTCCATGATCACTGAAAGACCACTGACTCCGTGATCAATGCCAGGACCACTGACTCCATGATCACCGCCAGGACCACTGACTCCATGGATCACTGTCAGGGCCACTGTCCCCATGATCCCAGCCAGCACTACTGAGTCCATGATCACCGCCAGGACCACTGTCTCCATGATCCCAGACAGGATCACTGACTCCATGATCACTGTCAGGAACAGTGACTCCATGATCCCAGCCAGGGCCACTGTCCTCATGATCACCGCCAGGACTACTGACTCCATGATCACTGCCAGGACCACTGTCCCCATGATCCCAGCCAGCACTACTGAGTCCATGATCACCGCCAGGACCACTGAATCTGGGATCACTGCCAGGATCACTGACTCCGTGATAACTGCCAGGACCACTGAAACGATCATCACCGTCAGGACTACTGTCCCCATCATCACCGCTAGGACCACTGACTCCATGATCCCTCTCAGGACCACTGACTCCATGATCACTGTCAGGACCACTATCTCCATGATTACCGCCAGGACCACTGAATCTGTGATCACCGCCAGGACCACTGACTCCGTGATAACTGCCAGGTTCACTGAAACCATGGTCACTGTCAGGACCACTGTCACCACGATCATGGTCAGGATCACCGCCTGGACCACGGACATCGTGATCGCTGCCAGGAACACGGATTCCATGATCACCGCCATGACCACTGACACCATGATCCTAGCTAGGACCACAGTCCCCATGATCACCGCCAGGACCACTGACTCCATGATCACTGCCAGGACCATTGACTCCATGATCCCTGTCAGGACCACTGACTCCATGATCACCGCTGGGACCACTGACTCCATGATCACTGCCAGGACCACTGACTCCATGATCACAGTCAGGACCACTGACTCCATGGTCACCGCCAGGACCACTGACGCCATGATCACCGCCTGGACCATGGTCTCTAATGATCACTGCCAGGACCACTGACTCCATAATCACCGTCAGGACCACTGACTCCATGATCACTGTCAGGACCACTATCTCCATGATCACCGCCAGGACCACTGACTCCTTGATCACAGTCAGGACCACTAACTCCATGATCACAGCCAAGCCCACTGTCTCCATGATAACTGCCATGAACACTGACTCCATGATCACTGCCAGGTCCACTGACTCCATGATCACCGCCAGGACCACTGACTCCATGATCACTGCCAGGACCACTGACTCCATGATCACAGTCAGGACCACTGTCTCCATGATCACTGCCAGGACCACTGACTCCATGATCACCGCCAGGACCACTGAATCTGTGAACACCGCGAAGATCACTGATTCCGTGATCACTGCCAGGGCCACTGACACCACGGTCACCGTCAGGACCACTGTCACCACGATCACGGTCAGGACCACTGACTCCACGATCACCGCCAGGGCCACTGACTCCGTGATCCCTGCCAGGAACACTGATTCCATGATCAGCGCCAGGACCACAGTTTCCATGATCACTGTCAGGACCACTATCTCCAGGACCACTGATTCCATGATCACTGCCAGGACCACTGACTCCATGATCCCTCTCAGGACCACTATCTCCATGATCACCGTCAGGACCACTGACTCCATGATCACCGCCAGGACCACTGTCTCTAATGATCACTGCCAGGACCACTGACTCCATAATCACTATCAGGACCACTATCTCCATGCTCACCGCCAGGACCACTGACTCCTTGATCACAGCCAAGCCCACTGTCTCCATGATAACTGCCAGGACCACTGACTCCATGATCACTGCCAGGACCACTGACTCCATGATCACCGCCAGGACCACTGTCTCCATGATCACTGCCAGGACCACTGAATCTGTGATCACCGCCAAGATCACAGATTCTGTCATCACTGCCAGGACCACTGACACCACGATCACCGTCAGGACCACTGTCACCACGATCACGGTCAGGACCATGGCTCCACGATCACCGCCAGGGCCACTGACTCCGTGATCCCTGCCAGGACCACTGAATCTGTGATCACTGCCAAGATCACAGATTCTGTCATCACTGCCAGGGCCACTGACACCACGATCACCGTCAGGACCACTGTTACCACGATCACGGTCAGGACCACTGACTCCACGATCACCGCCGGATCACTGACTCCATGATCACCGTTAGGACCACTGACTCCATGATCCCTGTCAGGAACACTGATTCCATCATCACCAAAATGACCACTGACACCATGATCCCTGTGAGGACCACTGACTCCATGATCACCGCCAGGACCACTGACTCCATGACCACCGCCAGGACCACTAGCTCCATGATCACAGCCAAGCCCACTGTCTCCATGATAACTGCCATGACCACTGACTCCATGATCACTGTCAGGACCACCGACTCCATGATCACCGCCAGGACCACTGATTCCATTATCACCGCCAGGACCACTGATTCCTTGATCACAGTCAGGACCACTGAGTCCATGGTCACCGTCAGGACCACTGACTCCATGATCACTGCCAGGACCACTGACTCCATGATCACCGCCAGGACCACTGACTCCATGGATCACTGTCAGGGCCACTGTCCCCATGATCCCAGCCAGCACTACTGAGTCCATGATCACCGCCAGGACCACTGTCTCCATGATCCCAGACAGGATCACTGACTCCATGATCACTGTCAGGAACAGTGACTCCATGATCCCAGCCAGGGCCACTGTCCTCATGATCACCGCCAGGACTACTGACTCCATGATCACTGCCAGGACCACTGTCCCCATGATCCCAGCCAGCACTACTGAGTCCATGATCACCGCCAGGACCACTGTTTCCATGATCACCGCCAGGACCACTGAATCTGGGATCACTGCCAGGATCACTGACTCCGTGATAACTGCCAGGACCACTGAAACGATCATCACCGTCAGGACTACTGTCCCCATCATCACCGCTAGGACTACTGACTCCATGATCACAGTCAGGACCATTGTCTCCATGATCACTACCAGGACCACTGACTCCATGATCCCTCTCAGGACCACTGACTCCATGATCACTGTCAGGACCACTATCTCCATGATTACCGCCAGGACCACTGAATCTGTGATCACCGCCAGGACCACTGACTCCGTGATAACTGCCAGGTTCACTGAAACCATGGTCACTGTCAGGACCACTGTCACCACGATCATGGTCAGGATCACCGCCTGGACCACGGACATCGTGATCGCTGCCAGGAACACGGATTCCATGATCACCGCCATGACCACTGACACCATGATCCTAGCTAGGACCACAGTCCCCATGATCACCGCCAGGACCACTGACTCCATGATCACTGCCAGGACCATTGACTCCATGATCCCTGTCAGGACCACTGTCTCCATGATCACCGCTGGGACCACTGACTCCATGATCACTGCCAGGACCACTGACTCCATGATCACAGTCAGGACCACTGATTCCGTGATCACTGCCAGGGCCACTGACACCACGGTCACCGTCAGGACCACTGTCACCACGATCACGGTCAGGACCACTGACTCCACGATCACCGCCAGGGCCACTGACTCCGTGATCCCTGCCAGGAACACTGATTCCATGATCAGCGCCAGGACCACAGTTTCCATGATCACTGTCAGGACCACTATCTCCAGGACCACTGATTCCATGATCACTGCCAGGACCACTGACTCCATGATCCCTCTCAGGACCACTATCTCCATGATCACCGTCAGGACCACTGACTCCATGATCACTGCCAGGACCACTGACTCCATGATCCCTCTCAGGACCACTGATTCCATGATCAGCGCCAGGACCACAGTTTCCATGATCACTGTCAGGCCCACTATCTCGAGGACCACTGACTCATGATCCCTCTCAGGACCACTATCTCCATGATCACCGCCTGGACCACTGACTCCATGATCACTGCCAGGACCACTGACTCCATGATCACCGCTGGGACCACTGACTCCATGATCACAGTCAGGACCACTGACTCCATGATCACCGTCAGGACCACTGACTCCATGATCACCGCCAGGACCACTGTCTCTAATGATCACTGCCAGGACCACTGACTCCATAATCACTATCAGGACCACTATCTCCATGCTCACCGCCAGGACCACTGACTCCTTGATCACAGCCAAGCCCACTGTCTCCATGATAACTGCCAGGACCACTGACTCCATGATCACTGCCAGGACCACTGACTCCATGATCACCGCCAGGACCACTGTCTCCATGATCACTGCCAGGACCACTGAATCTGTGATCACCGCCAAGATCACAGATTCTGTCATCACTGCCAGGGCCACTGACCCCACGATCACCGTCAGGACCACTGTCACCACGATCACGGTCAGGACCACTGACTCCACGATCACCGCCGGATCACTGACTCCATGATCACCGTTAGGACCACTGACTCCGTGATCCCTGTCAGGAACATTGATTCCATCATCACCAAAATGACCACTGACACCATGATCCCTGTGAGGACCACTGACTCCATGATCACCGCCAGGACCACTGACTCCATGACCACCGCCAGGACCACTAACTCCATGATCACAGCCAAGCCCACTGTCTCCATGATAACTGCCATGACCACTGACTCCATGATCACTGTCAGGACCACCGACTCCATGATCACCGCCAGGACCACTGATTCCATTATCACCGTCAGGACCACTGACTCCATGATCACTGCCAGGACCACTGACTCCATGATCACCGCCAGGACCACTGACTCCATGATCACTGCCAGGACCACTGAATCCAAGATCTCAATCGGGGCCACTGACTCCATGATCACCGCCAGGACCACTGAATCTGTGATCACCACCAAGATCACTGACTCCGTGATCACTGCCAGTGCCACTGACACCACGATCACCGTCAGGACCACTGTCACCACGATCACGGTCAGGACCACTGACTCCACGATCACCTTCAAGGCCACTGACTCCGTGATCCCTGCCAAGAACACTGATTCCAGGATCACAGTTTCCATAATCACTGTCAGGTCCACTATCTCCAGGACCACTGACTCCATGATCCTTCTCAGGACCACTGACTCCATAATCACTGTCAAGACCACTATCTCCATGATCACCGCCAGGACCACTGACTCCGTGATCACGGCCAGGACCACTGACACCATGATCATTGCCAGGACCACTGAATCCATGATCATTGCAGGACCACTGACTCCATAATCACTGCCAGGCAAATGACTCCATGATCACTGCTGGACCACTGACTCCATGATCACTGCTAGGACCACTGACTCCATGATCACTGAAAGACCACTGACTCCGTGATCAATGCCAGGACCACTGACTCCATGATCACCGCCAGGACCACTGACTCCATGGATCACTGTCAGGGCCACTGTCCCCATGATCCCAGCCAGCACTACTGAGTCCATGATCACCGCCAGGACCACTGTCTCCATGATCCCAGACAGGATCACTGACTCCATGATCACTGTCAGGAACAGTGACTCCATGATCCCAGCCAGGGCCACTGTCCTCATGATCACCGCCAGGACTACTGACTCCATGATCACTGCCAGGACCACTGTCCCCATGATCCCAGCCAGCACTACTGAGTCCATGATCACCGCCAGGACCACTGAATCTGGGATCACTGCCAGGATCACTGACTCCGTGATAACTGCCAGGACCACTGAAACGATCATCACCGTCAGGACTACTGTCCCCATCATCACCGCTAGGACCACTGACTCCATGATCCCTCTCAGGACCACTGACTCCATGATCACTGTCAGGACCACTATCTCCATGATTACCGCCAGGACCACTGAATCTGTGATCACCGCCAGGACCACTGACTCCGTGATAACTGCCAGGTTCACTGAAACCATGGTCACTGTCAGGACCACTGTCACCACGATCATGGTCAGGATCACCGCCTGGACCACGGACATCGTGATCGCTGCCAGGAACACGGATTCCATGATCACCGCCATGACCACTGACACCATGATCCTAGCTAGGACCACAGTCCCCATGATCACCGCCAGGACCACTGACTCCATGATCACTGCCAGGACCATTGACTCCATGATCCCTGTCAGGACCACTGACTCCATGATCACCGCTGGGACCACTGACTCCATGATCACTGCCAGGACCACTGACTCCATGATCACAGTCAGGACCACTGACTCCATGGTCACCGCCAGGACCACTGACGCCATGATCACCGCCTGGACCATGGTCTCTAATGATCACTGCCAGGACCACTGACTCCATAATCACCGTCAGGACCACTGACTCCATGATCACTGTCAGGACCACTATCTCCATGATCACCGCCAGGACCACTGACTCCTTGATCACAGTCAGGACCACTAACTCCATGATCACAGCCAAGCCCACTGTCTCCATGATAACTGCCATGAACACTGACTCCATGATCACTGCCAGGTCCACTGACTCCATGATCACCGCCAGGACCACTGACTCCATGATCACTGCCAGGACCACTGACTCCATGATCACAGTCAGGACCACTGTCTCCATGATCACTGCCAGGACCACTGACTCCATGATCACCGCCAGGACCACTGAATCTGTGAACACCGCGAAGATCACTGATTCCGTGATCACTGCCAGGGCCACTGACACCACGGTCACCGTCAGGACCACTGTCACCACGATCACGGTCAGGACCACTGACTCCACGATCACCGCCAGGGCCACTGACTCCGTGATCCCTGCCAGGAACACTGATTCCATGATCAGCGCCAGGACCACAGTTTCCATGATCACTGTCAGGACCACTATCTCCAGGACTACTGATTCCATGATCACTGCCAGGACCACTGACTCCATGATCCCTCTCAGGACCACTATCTCCATGATCACCGTCAGGACCACTGACTCCATGATCACCGCCAGGACCACTGTCTCTAATGATCACTGCCAGGACCACTGACTCCATAATCACTATCAGGACCACTATCTCCATGCTCACCGCCAGGACCACTGACTCCTTGATCACAGCCAAGCCCACTGTCTCCATGATAACTGCCAGGACCACTGACTCCATGATCACTGCCAGGACCACTGACTCCATGATCACCGCCAGGACCACTGTCTCCATGATCACTGCCAGGACCACTGAATCTGTGATCACCGCCAAGATCACAGATTCTGTCATCACTGCCAGGACCACTGACACCACGATCACCGTCAGGACCACTGTCACCACGATCACGGTCAGGACCATGGCTCCACGATCACCGCCAGGGCCACTGACTCCGTGATCCCTGCCAGGAACACTGATTCCATGATCAGCGCCAGGACCACAGTTTCCATGATCACTGTCAGGACCACTATCTCCAGGACCACTGACTCCATGATCACTGCCAGGACCACTGACTCCATGATCCCTCTCAGGACCACTGATTCCATGATCAGCGCCAGGACCACAGTTTCCATGATCACTGTCAGGCCCACTATCTCGAGGACCACTGACTCATGATCCCTCTCAGGACCACTGACTCCATGATCCCTCTCAGGACCACTGGCTCCATTATCAGCACCAGGACCACAGATTCCATGATCACCGCCAGGACCACTGACTGCATGATCACCTCTAGGACCACTGACTCCATGATCACCGTCAGGATCACTGACCCCATGATCACAGTCAGGACCCTGACTCCATGATCACAAGTCGGAGCACTGACTCCATATCACCGCCAGAATCACTGACTCCATGATCACTGCCAGGACCACTGACTCTACGATCACCGTCTGGACCACGGACACCTTGATCCCCGCCAGGAACACTGATTCCATGGTCACCGCCAGGAACACTAACTCCATGGTCACTGCCAGGACCACTGACCCCATGATCCCTGTCAGGACTACTGACTCCATGATCACAGTCAGGACCACTGAACCCATGGTCACCGCCAGGACCACTGACTCCTAGATCACCGCCAGGACCACAGTTTCCATGATCACTGCCTGGCCCACTATCTCCAGGACCACTGACTCCATGATCACTGCCAGGACCACTAACCCCATGATCCCTCTCAGGACCACTGACTCCATGATCACCGCCAGGACCATTGACTCCATGGTCACCGCCAGGACCACTGATTCATGATCACAGTCAGGAACACTGACCCCATGGTCACCGCCAGGACCACTAACTCCAGGATCACAGCCAAGCCCACTGTCTCCATGATAACTGCCAGGACCATTGACTCCATGATCACTGCCAGGACCACTGTCACCACGATCACGGTCAGGACCACTGACTCCACGATCACCGCCTGGACCACGGACACCGTGATCCCTGCCAGCAACACGGATTCCATGATCACCGCCATGACCACTGACTCCATGATCACAGTCAGGACCACTGACTCCATGATCACCAGTCAGAGCACTGACTCCATATTAACCGCCAGAATCACTAACTCTGTGATGACTGTCAGGACCACTGACTCCATGATCACCGCCAGGACCACTGACTCCGTGATTACTATCAGGACCACTGACTCCATGATCACCGCCAGGACCACTGACTCCATGATCACAGTCAGGACCACTGTCTCCATGATCACTGCCAGGACCACTGAATCCATGATCACCGCCAGGACCACTGACTCCATGATTACCGCCAGGACCACTGACTCCATTATCCCTGTCAGGACCACTGACTCCGTGATCACTGCAAGGACCACTGACTCCATGATCACCGCCAGGACCACTGACTCCAGGATCAACACCAGGACCACTGACTCCATGATCACCGCACGGACCACTGACTCCGTGATCACTGCAAGGACCATTGACTCAATGATCACTGCCAGGACCACTGACTCCATGATCACTGTCAGGACCAACTGACTCCATGATCACCGCCGGGACCACATTCTCCATGATCCCTGTCAGGACCACAGACTCCATGATCCCTGTCAGGACCACTGACTCCATGATCACTGTCAGGACCACTGACTGCATGATCACCGGCAGGACCACTGACTCCGTGATTACTATCAGGACCACAGACTCCATGATCACCGCCTGGAGCACTGACTCCATGATCATCGCCAGGACCACTGACTCCATGACCACCGCCAGGACCACTGACACCATGATCACTGCCAGGACCACTGACTCCATTACCACCGCCAGGACCACTGTCTCCATGATCACTGACAGGACCATTGACTCCATGATCGCTGCCAGGACAACTGACTCCATGATCACTGCCAGCACCACTGACTCCACGATCGTCGCACGGACCACTGACTCCATGACCACCGCCAGGAGCACTGACTCCATGATCACCGCCAGGACGACTGAATCCATGATCACTGCTAGGACAACTGACTCTGTGATCACTGTCAGGACCACTGACTCCGTGATCACCGGTCAGAGCACTGACTCCATATTAACCGCCAGAATCACTGACTCTGTGATCGCTGCCAGGACCACTGACAGCACGATCACCGTCAGGACCACTGTCACCAGAATCACGGTCAGGACCACTGACTCCATGATCACCGCCAGGACCACTGACTCCATGATCACAGTCAGGACCACTGTCTCCATGATCACTGCCAGGACCACTGAATCCATGATCACCGCCAGGACCACTGACTCCATGATCACCGCCAGGACCACTGACTCCATGATCACAGTCAGGACACTGACTCTATGGTCACCGCCAGGACCACTGATTCCATGATCACTGCCAGGATCACTGTCTCTAATGATCACTGCCAGGACCACTGACTCCATAATCACTATTAGGACCACTATCTCCATGATAACCGCCAGGACCACTGACTCCTTGATCACAGTCACGACCACTGACTCCATGGTCACCGCCAGGACCACTAACTCCATGATCACCGCCAGGACCACTGACTCCGTGATCACGGCCAGGACCACTGACACCATGATCATTGCCAGGACCACTGACTCCATGATCACCGCCAGGACCACTGACTCCATGATCACAGTCAGGACCACTGTCTCCCTGATCACTGCCAGGACCACTGACTCCATGATCACAGTCAGGACCACTGTCTCCATGATCACCGCCAGGACCACTGACTCCATGATCACAGTCAGGACCACTGTCTCCATGATCACTGCCAGGACCACTGAATCCATGATCACCGCCAGGACCACTGACTCCATGATCACCGCCAGGACCACTGACTCCATGATCCCTGTCAGGACCACTGACTTCGTGATCACTGCAAAGACCACTGACTCGATGATCACCGCCAGGACCACTGACTCCAGGATCACCACCAGGACCACTGACTCCATGATCACCGCACGGACCACTGACTCCGTGATCACTGCAAGGACCATTGACTCCATCATCACTGCCAGGACCACTGACTCCATGATCACTGTCAGGACCAACTGAATCCATGATCACCGCCGGGACCACAGACTCCATGATCCCTGTCAGCATTACAGACTCCATGATCCCTGTCAGGACCACTGACTCCATGATCACCGCCAGGACCACTGACTGCATGATCACCGGCAGGACCACTGACTCCGTGATTACTATAAGGACCACTGACTCCATGATCACTATCAGGACCACTGACTCCGTGATTACTATCAGGACCACTGACTCCATGATTACTATCAGGACCACTGACTCCATGATCACTGTCAGGACCACTGACATGATGATTACCGCCAGGACCACTGACTCCATGATCCCCTTCAGGACCACTGAATCAGTGATCACCGCCAGGACCACTGCCTCCATGGTCACCACCAGGACCACAGACTCCATGATCACTGCCAGGACCACTGACACCGTGATCACTGTCAGGACCACAGACTCCATGATCACTGCCAGCACCACTGACTCCATGATCGTCGTTCGGACCACTGACTCCATGACCACCGCCATGGCCACCGCCGGGACCACAGACTCCATGATCCCTGTCAGGACCACTCACTCCATGATCACCGCCGGGACCACAGACTCCATGATCACCGCCAGGACCACTGACTCCAGGATCACTGCCAGCACCACTGACTCCATGATCCATGTCAGGACCACTGACACAATGATCACTGCCAGGACTACTGAATCCATGATCATTGCCAGGACCACTGACTCCATGATCACTGCCAGGACCACTGACTCCATGATCACCGTCAGGATCACAGACTCCAGGATCCCCGTCAGGACCACTGATTCCATGATCACCGCCAGGACCACAGACTCCATGATCCCTGTCAGGACCATTGACTCCATGATCACTGCCAGGACCACAGACTCCAGGATCCCTGTCAGGACCACTGACTCCATTATAACTGCCAGGACCACTGACTCCATGATCACCGCCAGGATCACTGTCTCCATGATCACCCTCAGGACCACTGACTCCATGATCACTGCCAGGACCACTGACTCCTTAATCACTGCCTGGACCACTGACTCCATGATCACCGCCAGGACCACTGACTCCATGATCACCGCCGGGACCACTGCCACCATGATCCCTGTCAGGACCACTGACTCCGTGATCACTGCCAGGACCACTGACTCCATGATCACCGCCAGGACCACTGACTCCTTGATCACTGCCAGCACCACCGAAACTATGATCGTCATGCTGACCACTGGCTCCATAATCACCGCCAGGGCCACTGACTCCATGATCACTGTCAGGACCACTGACTCCACGATCCCCTTCAGGACCACTGAATCCAAGATCACTGCCAGCACCACTGACTCTATGATCCTCGCACGGACCAACGATTTCATGATCACCTCCAGGACCACTGACTCCACGATCACCGTCAGGGCCACTGATACCACGAGCACCGTCAGAACCACTGACTCCATGATCTCCGCTAGGACCACTGACACGATGATCACCGCCAGGACCACTGACTCCATGATCACTGCCCGGACAATTGACGCCATGATCACCGCCTGGAGCACTGACTCGATGATTACCCTCAGGATCACTGCCACCATAATCTCTGTTAGGAACACTGACTCCATGGTTCCTGTCAGGGCCACTGACACCGTGAAAACTGTCAGGACCACTGACTCAATGATCACCACCAGCATCACTGACTCCAAGATCGTCACGCTGACCACTGACTCCATGATCACCGCCTGGAGCACTGACTCCATGATCATCGCCAGGGCCACTGACTCCATGACCACCACCAGGACCATTGACTCCATGATCACTGCCAGGACAACTGACTCCATGATCACTGCCAGCACCACTGACTCCATTATCGTCGCACAGACCACTGACTCCATGACCACCACCAGGAGCACTGACTCCATGATCACCGCCAGGACGACTGAATCCATGATCACCGTCAGGACCACTGTCACCACAATCACGGTCAGGACAACTGACTCTGTGATCACTGTCAGGATCACTGACTCCATGATCACCGCCAGGACCACTGACTCTGTCATCACTGTCAGGGCCACTGACTCCATAATCACCGCCAGGACCACTGACTCCATGATCACAGTCAGGACCACTGACTCCATGATCACCGGTCAGAGCACTGACTCCATATTAACCGCCAGAATCACTGACTCTGTGATCACTGCCAGGACCACTGACAGCACGATCACCGTCAGGACCACTGTCACCACAATCACGGTCAGGACCACTGACTCCATGATCACCACCAGGACCACTGACTCCATGATCACAGTCAGGACCACTGTCTCCATGATCACTGCCAGGACCACTGACACCATGATCACCGCCAGGACCACTGACTCCATGATCACCGCCAGGACCACTGATTCAATGATCCCTGTCAGGACCACTGACTCCATGATCACTGCAAGGACCACTGACTCCATGATCACTGCCAGGACCACTGACTCCAGGATCACCACCAGGACCACTGACTCCATGATCACCGCATGGACCACTGACTCCGTGATCACTGCCAGGACCACTGACTCCATGATCACTGTCAGGACCAACTGACTCCATGATCACCGCCGGGACCACAGACTCCATGATCCCTGTCAGCATTACAGACTCCATGATCCCTGTCAGGACCACTGACTCCATGATCACCGCCAGGACCACTGACTCCGTGATTACTATCAGGACCACTGACTCCATGATCACTATCTGGACCACTGACTCCATGATCACTATCAGGACGACTGACTCCATGATCCCCTTCAGGACCACTGAATCAGTGATCACTGCCATGACCACTGCCTCCATGGTCACCACCAGGACCACTGACTCCATGATCACTGCCAGGACCACTGACACCGTGATCACTGTCAGGACCACAGACTCCATGATCACTGCCAGACCACTGACTCCATGACCACCGCCAGGACCACCTACTCCATGATCATCGCCAGGACCACTGACTCCATGATCACCGCCGGGACCACAGACTCCATGATCCCTGTCAGGACCACAGACTCCATGATCACTGCCAGCACCACTGACTCCATGATCCATGTCAGGACCACTAACACAATGATCACTGCCAGGACTACTGACTCCATGATCATTGCCAGCACCACTGACTCCATGATCGTCGCCAGGACCACTGACTCCATGATCACTGCCAGCACCACTGACTCCATGATCGTCGCCAGGACCACTGACTCCATGATCACTGCCAGCACCACTGACTCCATGATCCATGTCAGGACCACTAACACAATGATCACTGCCAGGACTACTGACTCCATGATCATTGCCAGGACCACTGACTCCATGATCACTGCCAGCACCACTGACACCATGATCGTCACGCTGACCACTGACTCCATGATCACTGCCAGGACCACTGACTCCATGATCCCTGTCAGGACAACTGACTCCATGACCACTGCCAGCACCACGGACTCCATGATCGTCGTTCGGACCACTGACTCCATGACCACCGCCAGGACCACTGACTCCATGATCACCGCCAGGACCACTAACTCCATGATCACAGCCAAGCCCACTGTCTCCATGATAACTGCCATGACCACTGTCTCCATTATCACTGCCAGGACCACTGACTCCATGATCACTGCCAGGACCACTGAATCTCTGAACACCGCCAAGATCACTGACTCCGTGATCACTGCCAGGGCCACTGACACCACGGTCACCGTCAGGACCACTGTCACCATGATCACGGTCAGGACCACTGACTCCACGAACACCTCCAGGGCCACTGACTCCGTGATCCCTGCCAGGAGCACTGATTCCATGATCAGCGCCAGGACCACAGTTTCCATGATCACTGTCTGGACCACTATCTCCAGGACCACTGACTCCATGATCACTGCCAGGACCACTGACTCCATGATCCCTGCCACGAACACTGATTCCATGATCACCACCATGACCACTGACACCATGATCCGTGCCAGGACCACTGACTCCATGATCACCGCCAGGACCACTGTCTCCATGATCACCGCCAGGACCACTGTCTCTAATGATCACTGCCAGGACCACTGACTCCATAATCACTATTAGGACCACTATCTCCATGATAACCGCCAGGACCACTGAATTCCTTGATCACAGTCACGACCACTGACTCCATGGTCGCCGCCAGGACCACTGACTCCATGATCACCGCCAGGACCACTGACTGCATGATCACCGCCAGGACCATTGACTCCGTGATTACTATCAGGACCACTGACTCCATGATCACTATCAGGACCACTGACTCCGTGATTATTATCAGGACCACTAACTCCGTGATTACTATCAGGACCACTGACTCCATGATCACTGTCAGGACCACTGACATGATGATTACCGCCAGGACCACTGACTCCATGTTCCCCTTCAGGACCACTGAATCAGTGATCACCGCCAGGACCACTGCCTCCATGGTCACCACCAGGACCACTGACTCCATGATCACTGCCAGGACCACTGACACCGTGATCACTGTCAGGACCACAGACTCCATGGTCACTGCCAGCACCACAGACTCCATGATCATCGTTCGGACCACTGACTCCATGACCACCGCCAGGACCACCTACTCCATGATCACCGCCGGGACCACAGACTCCATTAGCACTGCCAGCACCACTGACTCCATGATCACCGCCAGGACCACTGACTCCATGATCGCCGCCAGGACCACTGACTCCATGATCGCTGTCAGGACCACTGACACAATGATCACTGCCAGGACTACTGAATCCATGATCATTGCCAGGACCACTGACTCCATGGTCACTGCCAGGACCACTGACTCCATGATCACCGTCAGGAACACAGACTCCAGGATCCCTGTCAGGACCGCTGATTCCATGATCACCGCCAGGACCACAGACTCCATGATCCCTGTCAGGACCATTATCTCCATGATCACTGCCAGGACCACAGACTCCAGGGTCCCTGTCAGGACCACTGACTCCATTATCGCTGCCAGGACCACTGACTCCATGATCAACGCCAGGACCACTGTCTCCATGATCACCGTCAGGACTACTGACTCCATGATCTCCGCCAGGACCACAGACTCCATGATCCCTGTCAGAGCCACTGACTCCATGATCACTGCCAGGTCCACTGACTCCTTAATCACTGCCAGGACCACTGACTCCATGATCACCACCAGGACCACTGACTCCATGATCACCGCCGGGACCATTGCCTCCATGATCACCGCCAGGACCACTGACTCCTTAATCACCGCCAGGACCACTGACTCCATGATCACTGCCAGGACCACTGACTCCTTGATCACCGCCAGCACCACTGAAACTATGATCGTCATGCTGACCACTGGCTCCATAATCACCGCCAGGGCCACTGACTCCAAGATCACTCTCTGGATCACAGACTCCAGGATCCCTGTCAGAACCACTGACTCCAAGATCACTGCCATGAGCCCCTTCAGGACCACTGAATCCATGATCACCGCCAGGACGACTGACTCCATGATCACTGTCTGGATCACAGACTCCAGGATCCCTGTCAGGACCACTGACTCCAAGATCACTGCCAGCACCACTGACTCCATGATCCTCGCACGGACCAATGATTTCATGATCACCGCCAGGGCCACTGACTCCACGATCACCGTCAGGGCCACTGATACCACGAGCACCGTCAGGACCACTGACTCCATGATCGCCGCTGGGACCACTGACACGATGATCACCGCCAGGACCACTGACTCCATGATCACTGCCCGGACAATTGACACCATGATCCCTGCCTGGACCACTGACGCCATGATCACCGCCTGGAGCACTGACTCGATGATTACCCTCAGGATCACTGCCACCATAATCCCTGTTAGGAACACTGAATCCATGGTTCCTGTCAGGGCCACTGACAGCGTGACCATCGCCAGGACCACTGACTCCATGATCACCGCCAGGACCACTGACTCAATGATCACCTCCAGCACCACTGACTCCAAGATCGTCACGCTGACCACTGACTCCTTGATCACCGCCTGGAGCACTAACTCCATGATCATCGCCAGGACCACTGACTCCATGACCACAGCCAGGACCACTGACTCCATGATCACTGCCAGGACCACTGACTCCATGACCACCGCCAGGAGCACTGACTCCATGATCACCGCCAGGACGACTGAATCCATGATCACTGCTAGGACAACTGACTCTGTGATCACTGTCAGGACCACTGACTCCATAATCACCGCCAGGACCACTGACTCCATGATCACTGCCAGCACCACTGACTCCATGATCACAGTCAGGACCACTGACTCCATGATCACCGGTCAGAGCACTGACTCCATATTAACCGCCAGAATCACTAACTCTGTGATTACTGCCAGGACCACTGACAGCACGATCACGGTCAGGACCACTGTCACCACGATCACGGTCAGGTCCACTGACTCCATGATCACCGCCAGGACCACTGACTCCATGATCCCTGCCACGAACACTGATTCCATGATCACCACCATGACCACTGACACCATGATCCCTGCCAGGACCACTGATACCATGATCCCTCTCAGGACCACTGTCTCCATGATCAATGTCAGGACCACTATCTCCATGATCACCGCCAGGACCACTGACTCCATGATTACTGCCAGGACCACTGACTCCATGATCACTGCCAGGACCACTGACTCCATGATCACCGCCAGGAGCACTGAATCAGTGATCACCACCAGGACCACTGCCTCCATGGTCACCACCAGGACCACTGACTCCATGATCCCTGCCACGAACACTGATTCCATGATCACCACCATGACCACTGACACCATGATCCCTGCCAGGACCACTGATACCATGATCCCTCTCAGGACCACTGTCTCCATGATCAATGTCAGGACCACTATCTCCATGATCACCGCCAGGACCACTGACTCCATGATTACTGCCAGGACCACTGACTCCATGATCACTGCCAGGACCACTGACTCCATGATCACCGCCAGGAGCACTGAATCTGTGAACACCGCCAAGATCACTGACTCCGTGATCACTGCCAGGGCCACTGACACCACGGTCACCGTCAGGACCACTGTCACCACGATCACGGTCAGGACCACTGACTCCACGATCACCGCCAGGGCCACTGACTCCGTGATCCCTGCCAGGAGCACTGATTCCATGATTTGCGCCAGGACCACAGTTTCCATGATCACTGTTAGGACCACTATCTCCAGGACCACTGACTCCATGATCCCTGCCACGAACACTGATTCCATGATCACCACCATGACCACTGACGCCATGATCCCTGCCAGGACCACTGACTCCATGATCCCTCTCAGGACCACTGACTCCATGATCAATGTCAGGACCACTATCTCCATGATCACCGCTGGGACCACTGACTCCATGATCACAGTCAGGACCATTGTCTCCATGATCACTGCCAAGACCACTGACTCCATGCTCACCGCCAGGACCACTGAATCTGTGAACACCGCCAAGATCACTGACTCCGTGATCACTGCCAGGACCACTGACTCCGTGATCACCGCTGGGGCCACTGACTCCATGATCACCGCCAGGACCACTGTCTCTAATGATCACTGCCAGGACCACTGACTCCATAATCACTATTAGGACCACTATCTCCATGATAACCGCCAGGACCACTGACTCCTTTATCACAGTCAGTACCACTGACTCCATGGTCACCGCCAGGACCACTAACTCCACGATCACAGCCAAGCCCACTAACTCCATGATCACAGCCAAGCCCACTAACTCCATGAGCACAGCCAAGCCCACTGACTCCACGATCACGGTCAGGACCACTGACTCCATGATCACCGCAGGACCACTGACTCCATGATCACAGTCAGGACCACTGTCTCCATGATCACTGCCAGGACCACTGAATCCATGATCACCGCCAGGACCACTGACTCCATGATCCCTGTCAGGACCACTGACTCCGTGATCACTGCAAGGACCACTGACTCCATGATCCCTCTCAGGACCACTGTCTCCATGATCAATGTCAGGACCACTGTCTCCATGATCACCGCACAGACCACTGACTCCGTGATCACTGCAAGGACCACTGACTCCATGATCACTGCCAGGACCACTGACTCCATGATCACTGTCAGGACCAACTGTCTCCATGATCACCGCTGGGACCACAGACTCCATGATCCCTGTCAGGACCACAGACTCCATGATCCCTGTCAGGACCACTGACTCCATGATCACCGCCAGGACCACTGACTGCATGATCACCGGCAGGACCACTGACTCCGTGATTACTATCAGGACCACTGACTCCGTGATCACTATCAGGACCACTGACTCCGTGATCTCTATCAGGACCACTGACTCCATGATCACTGTCAGAAACCACTGACATGATGATTACCGCCAGGACCACTGACTCCATGATCACAGTCAGGACCACTGTCTCCATGATCACTGCCAGGACCACTGACTCCATAATCACTAATCGGACCACTATCTCCATGATAACCGCCAGGACCACTGACTCCTTTATCACAGTCAGGACCACTGACTCCATGGTCACCGCCAGGACCACTAACTCCACGATCACAGCCAAGCCCACTAACTCCATGATCACAGCCAAGCCCACTAACTCCATGAGCACAGCCAAGCCCACTGACTCCACGATCACCGCCAGGACCACTGTCTCCATGATCACCCTCAGGACCACTGACTCCATGATCACTGCCAGGACCACTGACTCCATGATCACTGTCAGGATCAACTGTCTCCATGATCACCGCCGGGACCACAGACTCCATGAACCCTGTCAGGACCACAGACCCCATGATCCCTGTCAGGACCACTGACTCCATGATCACCGCCAGGACCACTGACTGCATGATCACCGGCAGGACCACTGACTCCGTGATTACTATCAGGACCACTGACTCCATGATCACTATCATGACCACTGACTCCGTGATTCCTATCAGGACCACTGACTCCGTGTTTACTATCAGGACCACTGACTCCATGATCACTGTCAGGACCACTGACTTGATGATTACCGCCAGGACCACTGACGCCATGATCCCCTTCAGGACCACTGAATCAGTGATCACCACCAGGACCACTGCCTCCATGGTCACCACCAGGACCACTGACTCCATGATCACTATCAGGACCACTGACTCCATGATCACTATCAGGACCACTGACTCCGTGATTACTATCAGGACCACTGACTCCATGATCACTGTCAGGACCACTATCTCCAGGACCACTGACTCGATGATCACTGCCAGGACCACTGACTCCATGATCCCTGCCACGAACACTGATTCCATGATCACCACCATGACCACTGACTCCATGATCCCTGCCAGGACCACTGACTCCATGATCACCGCCAGGACCACTGACTGCAAGATCACTGCCAGCACCACAGACTCCATGATCACAGTCAGGACCACTGTCTCCATGATCACCGCCAGGACAACTGAGTCCATGATCAGCGCCAGGACCACTGTCTCCATGATCACTGCCAGGACCACTGACTCCATGATCACTGTCAGGACCAACTGTCTCCATGATCACCGCCGGGACCACAGACTCCATGATCCATGTCAGGACCACAGACCCTGTGATCCCTGTCAGGATCACTGATTCCATAATCACCGCCAGGACCACTGACTGCATGATCACCGGCAGGACCACTGACTCCGTGATTACTATCAGGACCACTGACTCCATGATCACTATCAGGACCACTGACTCCGTGATTCCTATCAGGACCACTGACTCCGTGATTACTATCAGGACCACTGACTCCATGATCACTGTCAGGACCACTGACATGATGATTACCGCCAGGACCACTGACTCCATGATCCCTTTCAGGACCAGTGAATCAGTGATCACCACCAGGACCACTGCCTCCATGGTCACCACCAGGACCACAGACTCCATGATCACTGCCAGGACCACTGACAGCATGATCACTGTCAGGACCACTGACACAATGATCACTGTCAGGACCACTCACTCCATGATCGCTGTCAGGACCACTGACTCCATGATCACCGCCGGGACCACAGACTCCATGATCACCACCAGGACCACAGACTCCATGATCACTGCCAGCACCACTGACTCCATGATCCATGTCAGGACCACTGACACAATGATCACTGCCAGGACTACTGAATCCATGATCACTGCCAGGACCACTGACTCCATGATCATTGCCACGAACACTGACTCCATGACCACCACCAGGACCACCTACTCCATGAGCACCGCCGGGACCACAGACTCCATGATCCCTGTCAGGACCACTCACTCCATGATCACCGCCAGGACCACTGACTCCATGATCACCGCCAGGACCATTGACTCCATGATCGCTGTAAGGACCACTGACTCCATGATCACCGCCTGGACCACAGACTCCATGATCACCACCTGGACCACAGACTCCATGATCACTGCCAGCACCACTGACTCCATGATCCATGTCAGGACCACTGACACAATGATCACTGTCAGGACTACTGAATCCATGATCACTGCCAGGACCACTGACTCCATGATCACTGCCAGGACCACTGACTCCATGATCACCGTCAGGATCACAGATTCCAGGATCCCTGTCAGGACCACTGATTCCATGATCACCGCCAGGACCACAGACTCCATGATCACTGCCAGGACCACAGACTCTGGGATCCCTGTCAGGACCACTAACTCCATTATCACCACCACCAGGACCACTGACTCCATGATCACCGCCAGAACCACTGTCTCCATGATCACCCTCAGGACCACTGACTCCATGATCACCACCAGGACCATAGACTCCATGATGCCTGTCAGGACCACAGACTCCATGATCCCTGTCAGGACCACTGACTCCATGATCACTGCCAGGACCACAGACTCCAGGATCCCTGTCAGGACCACTGACTCCTTAATCACCGCCAGGACCACTGACTCCATGATCACCGCCGGGACCACTGCCTCCATGATCCCTGTCAGACCACTGACTCCATGATCACTGCCAGGACCACTGACTCCTTGATCACTGCCAGCACCAGTGAAACTATGATCGTCATGCTGACCACTGGCTCCACAATCACCGCCAGGGCCACTGACTCCATGATCACTGTCAGGACCACTGACTCCGTGATCCCCTTCAGGACCACTGAATCCATGATCACCGCCAGGACAACTGACTCCATGATCACTGTCTGGATCACAGACTCCAGGATCCCTGTCAGGACCACTGACTCCATGATCACTGCCAGCACCACTGACACCATGATCCTCGCACGGACCAATGATTTCATGATCACCACCAGGACCACTGACACCACGATCACCGTCAGGGCCACTGATACCACGAGCATCGTCAGGACCACTGACTCCATGATCGCCGCTAGGACCACTGACACGATGATCACCGCCAGGACCACTGACTCCATGATCACTGCCCGGACAATTGACTCCATGATCCCTGCCACGGACACTGATTCCATGATCAGCACCATGACCATTGACACCATGATCTCTGCCAGGACCACTGACTCCATGATCCCTCTCAGGACCACTGTCTCCATGATCAATGTCAGGACCACTATCTCCATGATCACTGCCAGGACCACTGACTCCATGATCACTGCCAGGACCACTGACTCCATGATCACCGCTGGGACCACTGACTCCATGATCACAGTCAGGACACTGACTCCATGGTCACCGCCAGGACCACTGATTCCATGATCACTGCCAGGACCACTGTCTCTAATGATCACTGCCAGGACCACTGACTCCTTGATCATAGTCAGGACCACTGACTCCATGATCACCGGTCAGAGCACTGACTCCATATTAACTGCCAGAATCACTGACTCTGTGATCACTGCCAGGACCACTGACAGCACAATCACCGTCAGGACCACTGTCACCACGATCACGGTCAGGACCACTGTCACCACGATCACGGTCAGGACCACTGACTCCATAATCACTATCAGGACCACTATCTCCATGATCACCGCCAGGACCACTGACTCCTTGATCACAGTCAGGACACTGACTCCATGGTCACCGCCAGGACCATTGATTCAATGATCACTGCCAGGACCACTGTCTCTAATGATCACTGCCAGGACCACTGACTCCATAATCACTATTAGGACCACTATCTCCATGACAACCGCCAGGTCCACTGACTCCTTGATCACAGTCACGACCACTGACTCCATGGTCACCGCCAGGACCACTAACTCCATGATCACCGCCAGGACCACTGACTGCAAGATCACTGCCAGGACCACTGACTCCATGATCACAGTCAGGACCACTGACTCCATGGTCACCGCCAGGACCACTAACTCCATGATCACAGCCAAGCCCACTGTCTCCATGAGAACTGCCATGACCACTGACTGCAACATCACTGCCAGGACCACTGACTCCATGATCACTGCCCGGACAATTGACACCATGATCCCTGCCTGGACCACTGACGCCATGATCACCGCCTGGAGCACTGACTCGATGATTACCCTCAGGATCACTGCCACCATAATCCCTGTTAGGAACACTGAATCCATGGTTCCTGTCAGGGCCACTGACAGCGTGACCACCGCCAGGACCACTGACTCCATGATCACCGCCAGGACCACTGACTCAATGATCACCTCCAGCACCACTGACTCCAAGATCGTCACGCTGACCACTGACTCCTTGATCACCGCCTGGAGCACTAACTCCATGATCATCGCCAGGACCACTGACTCCATGACCACAGCCAGGACCACTGACTCCATGATCACTGCCAGGACCACTGACTCCATGACCACCGCCAGGAGCACTGACTCCATGATCACCGCCAGGACGACTGAATCCATGATCACTGCTAGGACAACTGACTCTGTGATCACTGTCAGGACCACTGACTCCATAATCACCGCCAGGACCACTGACTCCATGATCACTGCCAGCACCACTGACTCCATGAGCACAGTCAGGACCACTGACTCCATGATCACCGGTCAGAGCACTGACTCCATATTAACCGCCAGAATCACTAACTCTGTGATTACTGCCAGGACCACTGACAGCACGATCACGGTCAGGACCACTGTCACCACGATCACGGTCAGGTCCACTGACTCCATGATCACCGCCAGGACCACTGACTCCATGATCCCTGCCACGAACACTGATTCCATGATCACCACCATGACCACTGACACCATGATCCCTGCCAGGACCACTGATACCATGATCCCTCTCAGGACCACTGTCTCCATGATCAATGTCAGGACCACTATCTCCATGATCACCGCCAGGACCACTGACTCCATGATCACTGCCAGGACCACTGACTCCATGATCACTGCCAGGACCACTGACTCCATGATCACCGCCAGGACCACTGAATCTGTGAACACCGCCAAGATCACTGACTCCGTGATCACTGCCAGGGCCACTGACACCACGGTCACCGTCAGGACCACTGTCACCACGATCACGGTCAGGACCACTGACTCCACGATCACCGCCAGGGCCACTGACTCCGTGATCCCTGCCAGGAGCACTGATTCCATGATCTGCGCCAGGACCACAGTTTCCATGATCACTGTTAGGACCACTATCTCCAGGACCACTGACTCCATGATCCCTGCCACGAACACTGATTCCATGATCACCACCATGACCACTGACGCCATGATCCCTGCCAGGACCACTGACTCCATGATCCCTCTCAGGACCACTGACTCCATGATCAATGTCAGGACCACTATCTCCATGATCACCGCTGGGACCACTGACTCCATGATCACAGTCAGGACCATTGTCTCCATGATCACTGCCAAGACCACTGACTCCATGCTCACCGCCAGGACCACTGAATCTGTGAACACCGCCAAGATCACTGACTCCGTGATCACTGCCAGGACCACTGACTCCGTGATCACCGCTGGGGCCACTGACTCCATGATCACCGCCAGGACCACTGTCTCTAATGATCACTGCCAGGACCACTGACTCCATAATCACTATTAGGACCACTATCTCCATGATAACCGCCAGGACCACTGACTCCTTTATCACAGTCAGGACCACTGACTCCATGGTCACCGCCAGGACCACTAACTCCACGATCACAGCCAAGCCCACTAACTCCATGATCACAGCCAAGCCCACTAACTCCATGAGCACAGCCAAGCCCACTGACTCCACGATCACGGTCAGGACCACTGACTCCATGATCAGCGCAGGACCACTGACTCCATGATCACAGTCAGGACCACTGTCTCCATGATCACTGCCAGGACCACTGAATCCATGATCACCGCCAGGACCACTGACTCCATGATCCCTGTCAGGACCACTGACTCCGTGATCACTGCAAGGACCACTGACTCCATGATCCCTCTCAGGACCACTGTCTCCATGATCAATGTCAGGACCACTGTCTCCATGATCACCGCACAGACCACTGACTCCGTGATCACTGCAAGGACCACTGACTCCATGATCACTGCCAGGACCACTGACTCCATGATCACTGTCAGGACCAACTGTCTCCATGATCACCGCTGGGACCACAGACTCCATGATCCCTGTCAGGACCACAGACTCCATGATCCCTGTCAGGACCACTGACTCCATGATCACCGCCAGGACAACTGACTGTATGATCACCGGCAGGACCACTGACTCCGTGATTACTATCAGGACCACTGACTCCGTGATCACTATCAGGACCACTGACTCCGTGATCTCTATCAGGACCACTGACTCCATGATCACTGTCAGAAACCACTGACATGATGATTACCGCCAGGACCACTGACTCCATGATCACAGTCAGGACCACTGTCTCCATGATCACTGCCAGGACCACTGACTCCATAATCACTAATCGGACCACTATCTCCATGATAACCGCCAGGACCACTGACTCCTTTATCACAGTCAGGACCACTGACTCCATGGTCACCGCCAGGACCACTAACTCCACGATCACAGCCAAGCCCACTAACTCCATGATCACAGCCAAGCCCACTAACTCCATGAGCACAGCCAAGCCCACTGACTCCACGATCACCGCCAGGACCACTGTCTCCATGATCACCCTCAGGACCACTGACTCCATGATCACTGCCAGGACCACTGACTCCATGATCACTGTCAGGATCAACTGTCTCCATGATCACCGCCAGGACCACAGACTCCATGAACCCTGTCAGGACCACAGACCCCATGATCCCTGTCAGGACCACTGACTCCATGATCACCGCCAGGACCACTGACTGCATGATCACCGGCAGGACCACTGACTCCGTGATTACTATCAGGACCACTGACTCCATGATCACTATCATGACCACTGACTCCGTGATTCCTATCAGGACCACTGACTCCGTGTTTACTATCAGGACCACTGACTCCATGATCACTGTCAGGACCACTGACTTGATGATTACCGCCAGGACCACTGACTCCATGATCCCCTTCAGGACCACTGAATCAGTGATCACCACCAGGACCACTGCCTCCATGGTCACCACCAGGACCACTGACTCCATGATCACTATCAGGACCACTGACTCCATGATCACTATCAGGACCACTGACTCCGTGATTACTATCAGGACCACTGACTCCATGATCACTGTCAGGACCACTATCTCCAGGACCACTGACTCGATGATCACTGCCAGGACCACTGACTCCATGATCCCTGCCACGAACACTGATTCCATGATCACCACCATGACCACTGACTCCATGATCCCTGCCAGGACCACTGACTCCATGATCCCTCTCAGGACCACTGTCCCCATGATCACTGCCAGGACCACTGACTCCATGATCACCGCCAGGACCACTGACTGCAAGATCACTGCCAGGACCACAGACTCCATGATCACAGTCAGGACCACTGTCTCCATGATCACCGCCAGGACCACTGACTCCATGATCACAGTCAGGACCACTGTCTCCATGATCACTGCCAGGACCACTGACTCCATGATCACAGTCAGGACCACTGACTCCATGATCACCGGTCAGAGCACTGACTCCATATTAACCGCCAGAATCACTGTCTCTGTGATCAGTGCCAGGACCACTGACAGCACGATCACCGTCAGGACCACTGTCACCACGATCACCGCCAGGACCACTGAGTCCATGATCAGCGCCAGGACCACTGTCTCCATGATCACTGCCAGGACCACTGACTCCATGATCACTGTCAGGACCAACTGTCTCCATGATCACCGCCGGGACCACAGACTCCATGATCCATGTCAGGACCACAGACCCTGTGATCCCTGTCAGGATCACTGATTCCATAATCACCGCCAGGACCACTGACTGCATGATCACCGGCAGGACCACTGACTCCGTGATTACTATCAGGACCACTGACTCCATGATCACTATCAGGACCACTGACTCCGTGATTCCTATCAGGACCACTGACTCCGTGATTACTATCAGGACCACTGACTCCATGATCACTGTCAGGACCACTGACATGATGATTACCGCCAGGACCACTGACTCCATGATCCCTTTCAGGACCAGTGAATCAGTGATCACCACCAGGACCACTGCCTCCATGGTCACCACCAGGACCACAGACTCCATGATCACTGCCAGGACCACTGACAGCATGATCACTGTCAGGACCACTGACACAATGATCACTTTCAGGACCACTCACTCCATGATCGCTGTCAGGACCACTGACTCCATGATCACCGCCGGGACCACAGACTCCATGATCACCACCAGGACCACAGACTCCATGATCACTGCCAGCACCACTGACTCCATGATCCATGTCAGGACCACTGACACAATGATCACTGCCAGGACTACTGAATCCATGATCACTGCCAGGACCACTGACTCCATGATCATTGCCACGAACACTGACTCCATGACCACCACCAGGACCACCTACTCCATGAGCACCGCCGGGACCACAGACTCCATGATCCCTGTCAGGACCACTCACTCCATGATCACCGCCAGGACCACTGACTCCATGATCACCGCCAGGACCATTGACTCCATGATCGCTGTAAGGACCACTGACTCCATGATCCATGTCAGGACCACTGACACAATGATCACTGTCAGGACTACTGAATCCATGATCACTGCCAGGACCACTGACTCCATGATCACTGCCAGGACCACTGACTCCATGATCACCGTCAGGATCACAGATTCCAGGATCCCTGTCAGGACCACTGATTCCATGATCACCGCCAGGACCACAGACTCCATGATCACTGCCAGGACCACAGACTCTGGGATCCCTGTCAGGACCACTAACTCCATTATCACCACCACCAGGACCACTGACTCCATGATCACCGCCAGAACCACTGTCTCCATGATCACCCTCAGGACCACTGACTCCATGATCACCACCAGGACCATAGACTCCATGATGCCTGTCAGGACCACAGACTCCATGATCCCTGTCAGGACCACTGACTCCATGATCACTGCCAGGACCACAGACTCCAGGATCCCTGTCAGGACCACTGACTCCTTAATCACCGCCAGGACCACTGACTCCATGATCACCGCTGGGACCACTGCCTCCATGATCCCTGTCAGACCACTGACTCCATGATCACTGCCAGGACCACTGACTCCTTGATCACTGCCAGCACCAGTGAAACTATGATCGTCATGCTGACCACTGGCTCCACAATCACCGCCAGGGCCACTGACTCCATGATCACTGTCAGGACCACTGACTCCGTGATCCCCTTCAGGACCACTGAATCCATGATCACCGCCAGGACAACTGACTCCATGATCACTGTCTGGATCACAGACTCCAGGATCCCTGTCAGGACCACTGACTCCATGATCACTGCCAGCACCACTGACACCATGATCCTCGCACGGACCAATGATTTCATGATCACCACCAGGACCACTGACACCACGATCACCGTCAGGGCCACTGATACCACGAGCATCGTCAGGACCACTGACTCCATGATCGCCGCTAGGACCACTGACACGATGATCACCGCCAGGACCACTGACTCCATGATCACTGCCCGGACAATTGACTCCATGATCCCTGCCACGGACACTGATTCCATGATCAGCACCATGACCATTGACACCATGATCTCTGCCAGGACCACTGACTCCATGATCCCTCTCAGGACCACTGTCTCCATGATCAATGTCAGGACCACTATCTCCATGATCACTGCCAGGACCACTGACTCCATGATCACTGCCAGGACCACTGACTCCATGATCACCGCTGGGACCACTGACTCCATGATCACAGTCAGGACACTGACTCCATGGTCACCGCCAGGACCACTGATTCCATGGTCACTGCCAGGACCACTGTCTCTAATGATCACTGCCAGGACCACTGACTCCTTGATCATAGTCAGGACCACTGACTCCATGATCACCGGTCAGAGCACTGACTCCATATTAACTGCCAGAATCACTGACTCTGTGATCACTGCCAGGACCACTGACAGCACAATCACCGTCAGGACCACTGTCACCACGATCACGGTCAGGACCACTGTCACCACGATCACGGTCAGGACCACTGACTCCATAATCACTATCAGGACCACTATCTCCATGATCACCGCCAGGACCACTGACTCCTTGATCACAGTCAGGACACTGACTCCATGGTCACCGCCAGGACCACTGATTCAATGATCACTGCCAGGACCACTGTCTCTAATGATCACTGCCAGGACCACTGACTCCATAATCACTATTAGGACCACTATCTCCATGACAACCGCCAGGTCCACTGACTCCTTGATCACAGTCACGACCACTGACTCCATGGTCACCGCCAGGACCACTAACTCCATGATCACCGCCAGGACCACTGACTGCAAGATCACTGCCAGGACCACTGACTCCATGATCACAGTCAGGACCACTGACTCCATGGTCACCGCCAGGACCACTAACTCCATGATCACAGCCAAGCCCACTGTCTCCATGAGAACTGCCATGACCACTGACTGCAACATCACTGCCAGGACCACTGACTCCATGATCATAGTCAGGACCACTGACTCCATGATCACCGGTCAGAGCACTGACTCCATATTAACTGCCAGAATCACTGACTCTGTGATCACTGCCAGGACCACTGACAGCACGATCACCGTCAGGACCACTGTCACCACGATCACGGTCAGGACCACTGACTCCATAATCACTATCAGGACCACTATCTCCATGATCACCGCCAGGACCACTGACTCCTTGATCACAGTCAGGACCACTGACTCAATGGTCACCGCCAGGACCACTAACTCCATGATCACAGCCAAGCCCACTGTCTCCATGAGAACTGCCATGACCACTGACTCCATGATCACTGCCAGGACCACTGACTCCATGATCACTGCCAGAACCAACTGACTCCATGATCACAGTCTGGACCACTGTCTCCATGATCACTGCCAAGACCACTGACTCCATGATCACCGCCAGGACCACTGAATCTGTGAACACCGCCAAGATCACTGACTCCGTGATCACTGCCAGGGCCACTGACACCACGGTCACCGTCAGGACCACTGTCACCACGATCACGGTCAGGACCACTATCTCCATGATCACTGCCAGGACCACTGACTCCATGATCACTGCCAGGACCACTGACTCCATGATCACAGTCAGGACACTGACTCCATGGTCACCGCCAGGACCACTGATTCCATGGTCACTGCCAGGACCACTGTCTCTAATGATCACTGCCAGGACCACTGACTCCTTGATCATAGTCAGGACCACTGACTCCATGATCACCGGTCAGAGCACTGACTCCATATTAACTGCCAGAATCACTGACTCTGTGATCACTGCCAGGACCACTGACAGCACAATCACCGTCAGGACCACTGTCACCACGATCACGGTCAGGACCACTGTCACCACGATCACGGTCAGGACCACTGACTCCATAATCACTATCAGGACCACTATCTCCATGATCACCGCCAGGACCACTGACTCCTTGATCACAGTCAGGACACTGACTCCATGGTCACCGCCAGGACCACTGATTCAATGATCACTGCCAGGACCACTGTCTCTAATGATCACTGCCAGGACCACTGACTCCATAATCACTATTAGGACCACTATCTCCATGACAACCGCCAGGTCCACTGACTCCTTGATCACAGTCACGACCACTGACTCCATGGTCACCGCCAGGACCACTAACTCCATGATCACCGCCAGGACCACTGACTGCAAGATCACTGCCAGGACCACTGACTCCATGATCACAGTCAGGACCACTGACTCCATGGTCACCGCCAGGACCACTAACTCCATGATCACAGCCAAGCCCACTGTCTCCATGAGAACTGCCATGACCACTGACTGCAACATCACTGCCAGGACCACTGACTCCATGATCATAGTCAGGACCACTGACTCCATGATCACCGGTCAGAACACTGACTCCATATTAACTGCCAGAATCACTGACTCTGTGATCACTGCCAGGACCACTGACAGCACGATCACCGTCAGGACCACTGTCACCACGATCACGGTCAGGACCACTGACTCCATAATCACTATCAGGACCACTATCTCCATGATCACCGCCAGGACCACTGACTCCTTGATCACAGTCAGGACCACTGACTCCATGGTCACCGCCAGGACCACTAACTCCATGATCACAGCCAAGCCCACTGTCTCCATGAGAACTGCCATGACCACTGACTCCATGATCACTGCCAGGACCACTGACTCCATGATCACTGCCAGAACCAACTGACTCCATGATCACAGTCTGGACCACTGTCTCCATGATCACTGCCAAGACCACTGACTCCATGATCACCGCCAGGACCACTGAATCTGTGAACACCGCCAAGATCACTGACTCCGTGATCACTGCCAGGGCCACTGACACCACGGTCACCGTCAGGACCACTGTCACCACGATCACGGTCAGGACCACTGACTCCATGATCACCTCCAGGGCCACTGACTCCATGATCACTGCCAGGAACACTAATTACATGATCAGCGCCAGGACCACAGTTTCCATGATCACTGTCAGGACCACTATCTCCAGGACCACTGACTCCATGATCATTGCCAGGACCACTGACTCCATGATCCCTGCCACGAACACTGATTCCATGATCACCACCATGACCACTGACACCATGATCCCTGCCAGGACCACTGACTCCGTGATCCCTCTCAGGACCACTGTCTCCATGATCACTGCCAGGACCACTATCTCCATGATCACGGCCAGGACCACTGATTCCATGATCACTGCCAGGACCACTGACTCCATGATCACTGCCAGGACCACTGACTCCATGATCACCGCTGGGACCACTAACTCCATGATCACAGCCAAGCCCACTGACTCCATGATTACTGCCAGGACCACTGACTCCATGATCACCGCCAGGACCACTGACTGCAAGATCACTGCCAGGACCACAGACTCCATGATCACAGTCAGGAGCACTGTCTCCATGATCACCGCCAGGACCACTGACTCCATGATCACAGTCAGGACCACTGTCTCCATGATCACTGCCAGGACCACTATCTCCATGATCACAGCCAGGACCACTGATTCCATGATCACTGCCAGGACCACTGACTCCATGATCACCGCCAGGACCACTGACTCCATGATCACCGCCAGAACCACTGTCTCCATGATCACCCTCAGGACCACTGACTCCATGATCACCGCCAGGACCATAGACTCCATGATCCCTGTCAGGACCACAGACTCCATGATCCCTGTCAGGACCACTGACTCCATGATCACTGCCAGGACCACAGACTCCAGGATCCCTGTCAGGACCACTGACTCCTTAATCACCGCCAGGACCACTGACTCCATGATCACCGCCGGGACCACTGACTCCATGATCACCGCCGGGACCACTGCCTCCATGATCCCTGTCAGACCACTGACTCCATGATCACTGCCAGGACCACTGACTCCTTGATCACTGCCAGCACCAGTGAAACTATGATCGTCATGCTGACCACTGGCTCCACAATCACCGCCAGGGCCACTGACTCCATGATCACTGTCAGGACCACTGACTCCGTGATCCGCTTCAGGACCACTGAATCCATGATCACCGCCAGGACAACTGACTCCATGATCACTGTCTGGATCACAGACTCCAGGATCCCTGTCAGGACCACTGACTCCATGATCACTGCCAGCATCACTGACACCATGATCCTCGCACGGACCAATGATTTCATGATCACCGCCAGGACCACTGACACCATGATCGCCGCTAGGACCACTGACACGATGATCACCGCCAGGACCACTGACTCCATCATCACTGCCCGGACAATTGACTCCATGATCCCTGCCAGGACCACTGACGCCATGATCACCGCCTGGAGCACTGACTCGATCATTACCCTCAGGATCACTGCCACCGTAATCCCTGTTATGAACACTGACTCCATGGTTCCTGTCAGGGCCACTGACTCTGTGATCACTGCCAGGAACACTGGCAGCACGATCACCGTCAGGACCACTGTCACCACGATCACGGTCAGGACCACTGACTCCATGATCCCTGCCACGGACACTGATTCTATGATCAGCACCATGACCATTGACACCATGATCCCTGCCAGGACCACTGACTCCATGATCCCTCTCAGGACCACTGTCTCCATGATCAATGTCAGGACCACTATCTCCATGATCACTGCCAGGACCACTGACTCCATGATCACTGACAGGACCACTGACTCCATGATCACTGCCAGGACCACTGACTCCATGATCACCGCTGGGACCACTGACTCCATGATCACAGTCAGGACACTGACTCCATGGTCACCGCCAGGACCACTGATTCCATGATCACTGCCAGGACCACTGTCTCTCATGATCACTGCCAGGACCACTGACTCCATAATCACTATTAGGACCACTATCTCTATAACAACCGCCAGGTCCACTGACTCCTTGATCACAATCACGACCACTGACTCCATGGTCACCGCCAGGACCACTAACTCCATGATCACCGCCAGGACCACTGACTGCAAGATCACTGCCAGGACCACTGACTCCATGATCACAGTCAGGACCACTGACTCCATGGTCACCGCCAGGACCACTAACTCCATGATCACAGCCAAGCCCACTGTCTCCATGAGAACTGCCATGACCCATGACTCCTGATCACTGCCAGGACCACTGACTCCATGATCACAGTCAGGACCACTGTCTCCATGATCACTGCCAGGACCACTGACTCCATGATCATAGTCAGGACCACTGACTCCATGATCACCGGTCAGAGCACTGACTCCATATTAACTGCCAGAATCACTGACTCTGTGATCACTGCCAGGACCACTGACAGCACAATCACCGTCAGGACCACTGTCACCACGATCACGGTCAGGACCACTGTCACCACGATCACGGTCAGGACCACTGATTCCATAATCACTATCAGGACCACTATCTCCATGATCACCGCCAGGACCACTGACTCCTTGATCACAGTCAGGACACTGACTCCATGGTCACCGCCAGGACCACTGATTCCATGATCACTGCCAGGACCACTGTCTCTAATGATCACTGCCAGGACCACTGACTCCATAATCACTATTAGGACCACTATCTCCATGACATCCGCCAGGTCCACTGATTCCTTGATCACAGTCACGACCACTGACTCCATGGTCACCGCCAGGACCACTAACTCCATGATCACCGCCAGGACCACTGACTGCAAGATCACTGCCTGGACCACTGACTCCATGATCACAGTCAGGACCACTGACTCCATGGTCACCGCCAGGACCACTAACTCCATGATCACAGCCAAGCCCACTGTCTCCATGAGAACTGCCATGACCACTGACTGCAACATCACTGCCAGGACCACTGACTCCATGATCACAGTCAGGACCACTGTCTCCATGATCACTGCCAGGACCACTGACTCCATGATCATAGTCAGGACACTGACTCCATGATCACCGGTCAGAGCACTGACTCCATATTAACTGCCAGAATCACTGACTCTGTGATCACTGCCAGGACCACTGACAGCACGATCACCGTCAGGACCACTGTCACCACGATCACGGTCAGGACCACTGACTCCATAATCACTATCAGGACCACTATCTCCATGATCACCGCCAGGACCACTGTCTGCATGATCACTGCCAGGACCACTGACAGCACGATCACCGTCAGGACCACTGACTCCATGGTCACCGCCAGGACCACTAACTCCATGATCACAGCCAAGCCCACTGTCTCCATGAGAACTGCCATGACCACTGACTGCAACATCACTGCCAGGACCACTGACTCCATGATCACAGTCAGGACCACTGTCTCCATGATCACTGCCAGGACCACTGACTCCATGATCATAGTCAGGACACTGACTCCATGATCACCGGTCAGAGCACTGACTCCATATTAACTGCCAGAATCACTGACTCTGTGATCACTGCCAGGACCACTGACAGCACGATCACCGTCAGGACCACTGTCACCACGATCACGGTCAGGACCACTGACTCCATAATCACTATCAGGACCACTATCTCCATGATCACCGCCAGGACCACTGTCTGCATGATCACTGCCAGGACCACTGACAGCACGATCACCGTCAGGACCACTGTCACCACGATCACCGTCTGGACCACTGTCACCACGATCACGGTCAGGACCACTGACTCCATAATCATTATCAGGACCACTGTCTCCATGATCACCGCCAGGACCACTGACTCCTTGATCACAGTCAGGACCACTGACTCCATGGTCACCGCCAGGACCACTAACTCCATGATCACAGCCAGGACCACTGTCTCCATAAGAACTGCCATGACCACAGACTCCATGATCCCTGTCAGGACCACAGACCCCATGATCCCTGTCAGGACCACTGACTCCATAATCACCGCCAGGACCACTGACTGCATGATCACCGGCAGGACCACTGACTCCGTGATTACTATCAGGACCACTGACTCCATGATCACCGCCAGGACCACTGACTGCAAGATCACTGCCAGGACCACAGACTCCATGATCACAGTCAGGACCACTGTCTCCATGATCACCGCCAGGACCACTGACTCCATGATCACAGTCAGGACCACTGTCTCCATGATCACTGCCAGGACCACTGACTCCATGATCACAGTCAGGACCACTGACTCCATGATCACCAGTCAGAGCACTGACTCCATATTAACCGCCAGAATCACTGACTCTGTGATCAGTGCCAGGACCACTGACAGCACGATCACCGTCAGGACCACTGTCACCACGATCACCGCCAGGACCACTGTCTCCATGATCACCCTCAGGACCACTGACTCCATGATCACTGCCAGGACCACTGACTCCATGATCACTGTCAGGACCAACTGTCTCCATGATCACCGCCGGGACCACAGACTCCATGATCCCTGTCAGGACCACAGACCCCATGATCCCTGTCAGGACCACTGACTCCATAATCACCGGCAGGACCACTGACTCCGTGATTACTATCAGGACCACTGACTCCATGATCACTATCAGGACCACTGACTCCGTGATTCCTATTAGGACCACTGACTCCGTGATTACTATCAGGACCACTGACTCCATGATCACTGTCAGGACCACTGACATGATGATTACTGCCAGGACCACTGACTCCATGATCCCCTTCAGGACCACTGAATCAGTGATCACCGCCAGGACCACTGCCTCCATGGTCACCACCAGGACCACTGACTCCATGATCACTATCAGGACCACAGACTCCATGATCACTATCAGGACCACTGACGCCGTGATTACTATCAGGACCACTGACTCCATGATCACAGTCAGGACCACTGTCTCCATGATCACTGCCAGGACCACTGAATCCATGATCACCGCCAGGACCACTGACTCCATGATCACCGCCAGGACCACTGACTCCAGGATCCCTGTCAGGACCACTGACTCCGTGATCACTGCAAGGACCACTGACCCCATGATCACTGCCGGGACCACTGACTCCAGGATCATCACCAGGACCACTGACTCCATGATCCCCGCACGGACCACTGACTCCGTGATCACTGCAAGGACCACTTACTCCATTATCATCGCCAGGACCACTGACTGCATGATAACTGGCAGGACCACTGACTCCGTGATTACTATCAGGACCACTGACTCCATGATCACAGTCAGGACCACTGTCATGATGATTACCGCCAGGACCACTGTCTCCATGATCACTGCCAGGACCACTGACACCGTGATCACTGTCAGGACCACTGACTCCATGATCGTCGTTCAGACCTCTGACTCCATGACCACCACCAGGACCACCTACTCCATGAGCACCGCTGGGACCACAGACTCCATGATACCTGTCAGGACCACTCACTCCATGATCACCGCCAGGACCACTGATTCCATGATCACCGCCAGGACCACTGACTCCATGATCGCTGTCAGGACCACTGACTCCATGATCACCACCAGGACCACAGTCTCCATGATCACTGCCAGCACCACTGACTCCATTATCCATGTCAGGACCACTGACACAATGATCACTGCCAGGACTACTGAATCCATGATCACTGCCAGGACCACTGACTCCATGATCACTGCCAGGACCACTGACTCCATGATCACCGTCAGGATCACAGACTCCAGGATCCCTGTCAGGACCACTGATTCCATGATCACCGCCTGGACCACAGACTCCATGATCACTGCCAGGACCACTGATTCCATGATCACCGCCAGAACCTCTGACTCCATGATCACCGCCAGGACCACTGACTCCATAATCACTATTAGGACCACTATCTCCATGATAACCACCAGGACCACTAAATCCATGTTCACCGCCAGGACCACTGAATTCTAGATCACTGCCAGGACCACTGACTCTGTGATCACAGTCAGGACCACTGTCTCCATGATCACTGCCAGGACCACTGACTCCATGATCACCGGTCAGAGCACTGACTCCATATTAATCGCCAGATTCACTGACTCTGTGATCACTGCCAGGACCATTGACAGCACGATCACCGTCAGGACCACTGTCACCACGATCACGGTCAGGACCACTGACTCCATGATCACCGCCAGAACCACTGATTCCATGATCACAGTCAGGACCATTGTCTCCATGATCACTGCCAGGACCACTGAATCCATGATCACCGCCAGGACCACTGACTCCATGATCACCGCCAGGACCACTGACTCCATGATCCCTGTCAGGACGACTGACTCCGTGATCACCACCAGGACCACAAACTCCATGATCCCTGTCAGGACCACTGACCCGATGATCACCTCCAGGACCACTGACTCCATGATCACTGCCAGGACCACTGACTCCATGATCACTGCCAGGACCACTGACACCACGATCACCGTCAGGGCCACTGATACCACGAGCACCGTCAGGACCACTGACTCCATGATCGCCGCTAGGACCACTGACCCGATGATCACCTCCAGGACCACTGACTCCATGATCACTGCCCGGACAATTGACTCCATGATCCCTGCCAGGACCACTGACGCCATGATCACCGCCTGGAGCACTGACATGATGATTACCCTCAGGATCACTGCCACCATAATCCCTGTTAGGAACACTGACTCCATGGTTCCTGTCAGGGCCACTGACATCGTGATCACTGTCAGGATCACTGAGTCCATGATCACTGCCAGGACCACTGACTCAATGATCACCACCAGCACCACTGACTCCAAGATCGTCACGCTGACCACTGACTCCATGATCACCGCCTGGAGCACTGACTCCATGATCATCGCCAGGACCACTGACTCCATGACCACGGCCAGGACCACTGACTCCATGATCACTGCCAGGACCACTGACTCCATGATCACTGACAGGACAACTGACTCCATGATCACTGCCAGCACCACTGACTCCATGATCGTCGCACGGACCACTGACTCCATGACCACCGCCAGGAGCACTGACTCCATGATCGTCGCACGGACCACTGACTCCATGATCACCGCCAGGAGCACTGACTCCATGATCACTGCCAGGACCACTGACTCCATGATCACCGCCAGGACCACTGACTCTGTGATCACTGTCAGGACCACTGACTCCATAATCACCGCCAGGACCACTGACTCCATGATCACTGCCAGCACCACTGACTCCGTGATCACAGTCAGGACCACTGACTCCATGATCACCGGTCAGAGCACTGACTCCATATTAACCGCCAGAATCACTGACTCTGTGATCACTGCCAGGAGCACTGACAGCACGATCACCGTCAGGACCACTGTCACCACGATCACGGTCAGGACCACTGACTCCATGATCACCGCCAGGACCACTGACTCCATGATCCCTGCCACGAACACTGATTCCATGATCAGCACCATGACCACTGACACCATGATCCCTGCCAGGACCACTGACTCCATGATCCCTCTCAGGACCACTGTCTCCATGATCAATGTCAGGACCACTATCTTCATGATCACCGCCAGGACCACTGACTCCATGATCACTGCCAGGACCACTGATTCCATGATCACTGCCAGGTCCACTGACTCCATGATCACCGCAGTGACCACTGACTCCATGATCACAGTCAGGACACTGACTCCATGGTCACCGCCAGGACCACTGATTCCATGATTACTGCCAGGACCACTGTCTCTAATGATCACTGCAGGACCACTGACTCCATAATCACTACGAGGACCACTATCTCCATGATAACTGCCAGGACCACTGACTCCTTGATCACAGTCACGACCACTGACTCCATGGACACCGCCAGGACCACTAACTCCATGATCACCGCCAGGACCACTGACTGCAAGATCACTGCCAGGACCACTGACTCCATGATCACAGTCAGGACCATTGTCTCCATGATCACTGCCAGGACCACTGACTCCATGATCACAGTCAGGACCACTGACTCCATGATCACCGGTCAGAGCACTGACTCCATATTAACCGCCAGAATCACTGACTCTGTGATCACTGCCAGGACCACTGACAGCACGATCACCGTCAGGACCACTGTCACCACAATCACGGTCAGGACCACTGTCTCCATGATCTCTGCCAGGACCACTGAATCCATGATTACCGCCAGGACCACTGACTCCATGATCACCGCCAGGACCACTGACTCCATGATCCCTGTCAGGACCACTGACTCCATGATCACTGCAAGGACCACTGACTCCATGATCACCGCCGGGACCACTGACTCCAGGATTACCACCAGGACCACTGACTCCATGATCACCGCACGGACCACTGACTCCGTGATCACTGCAAGGACCATTGACTCCATGATCACTATCAGGACTACTGACTCCGTGATTACTATCAGGACCACTGACTCCATGATCACTATCGGGACCACTGACTCCGTGATTACTATCAGGACCACTGACTCCATGATCACCGGTCAGAGCACTGACTCCATATTAACCGCCAGAATCACTGACTCTGTGATCACTGCCAGGACCACTGGCAGCACGATCTCCGTCAGGACCACTGTCACCACAATCACGGTCAGGACCACTGACTCCAGGATTACCACCAGGACCACTGACTCCATGATCACCGCACGGACCACTGACTCCGTGATCACTGCAAGGACCATTGACTCCATGATCACTATCAGGACTACTGACTCCGTGATTACGATCAGGACCACTGACTCCATGATCACTATCGGGACCACTGACTCCGTGATTACTATCAGGACCACTGACTCCATGACCACTGTCAGGACCACTGACATGATGATTACCGCCAGGACCACTGACTCCATGATCCACTTCAGGACCACTGAATCAGTGATCACCGCCAGGACCACTGCCTCCATGGTCACCACCAGGACCACAGACTCCATGATCACTGCCAGCACCACTGACTCCAAGATCATCGTTCAGACCACTGACTCCATGACCACCGCCAGGACCACCTACTCCATGATCACCGCCGGTACCACAGACTCCATGATCCCTGTCAGGACAACTGACTCCATGATAACTGCCAGCACCACTGACTCCATGATCATCGCACGGACCTCTGACTCCATGACCACCGCCAGGAGCACTGACTCCATGATCACCGCCAGGACGACTGAATCCATGATCACTGCTAGGACAACTGACTCTGTGATCACTGTCAGGACCACTGACTCCATGTTCACCGCCAGGACCACTGACTCTGTGATCGTCGCACGGACCACTGACTCCATGACCACCGCCAGGAGCACTGACTCCATGATCACCGCCAGGACGACTGAATCCATGATCACTGCTAGGACAACTGACTCTGTGATCACTGTCAGGACCACTGACTCCATGATCACCGCCAGAACCACAGACTCCATGATCACCGCCAGGACCACTGACTCCATGATCACCGCCGGGACCACTGACTCCTTGATCACTGCCAACACCACTGAAACTATGATCGTCATGCTGACCACTGGCTCCATAATCATGATTTCCCTCAGGATGATTACCCTCATAATCCCTGTTAGGGACACTGACTCCATGGTTCCTGTCAGGGCCACTGACACCGTGGTCACTGTCAGGATCACTGACTCCATGATCACCGCCAGGACCACTGACTCCATGATCGTCACGCTGACCACTGACTCCATGATCACCACCTGGAGCACTGACTCCATGATCATCGCCAGGACCACTGACTCCATGACCACCGCCAGGACCACTGACTCCATGATCACTGCCAGGTCCACTGACTCCATGATCACCGCCAGGACGACTGAATCCATGATCACCGCCAGGATTACTGAATCCTTGATCACTGCCAGGACAACTGACTCTGTGTTCACTGTCAGGACCACTGACTCCATGATCACCGCCTGGGGCACTGACTCCATGATCATCGCCAGGACCACTGACTCCATGACCACCGCCAGGACGACTGAATCCATGATCACCGCCAGGACGACTGAATCCATGATCACTGCTAGGACAACTGACTCTGTGATCACTGTCAGGACCACTAACTCAATGATCACCGCCAGGACCACTGACTCCATGACCACCGCCAGGACCACTGTCTCCATGATCACCGCCCGGACCACTGACTCCGTGATCACTGACAGGACCACTGACTCCATGATCACTGCCAGCACAACTGACTCCATGATCGTCGCACGGACCACTGACTCCATGACCATCGCCAGGAGCACTGACTCCATGATCACTGCCAGGACGACTGAATCCATGATCACTGTCAGGACCACTGACTCCATAATCACCGCCAGGACCACTGACTCCATGATCACTGCCTGGACCACTGACTCCATGATCACCGGTCAGAGCACTGACTCCATATTAACCGCCAGAATCACTGACTCTGTGATCACTGACAGGACCACTGACAGCACGATCACCGTCAGGACCACTGTCACCACAATCATGGTCAGGACCACTGACTCCATGATCACCGCCAGGACCACTGACTACATGATCACAGTCAGGACCACTGTCTCCATGATCACTGCAGGAACACTGAATCCATGATTACCGCCAGGACCACTGACTCCATGATCACCGCCAGGACCACTGACTCCATGATCCACTTCAGGACCACTGAATCAGTGATCACCGCCAGGACCACTGCCTCCATGGTCACCACCAGGACCACAGACTCCATGATCACTGCCAGCACCACTGACTCCATGATCACCGCCGGTACCACAGACTCCATGATCCCTGTCAGGACAACTGACTCCATGATAACTGCCAGCACCACTGACTCCATGATCACTGACAGGACAACTGACTCCATGATCACTGCCAGCACCACTGACTCCATGATCGTCGCACGGACCACTGACTCCATGACCACCGCCAGGAGCACTGACTCCATGATCACCGCCAGGACGACTGAATCCATGATCACTGCTAGGACAACTGACTCTGTGATCACTGTCAGGACCATTGACTCCATGATCACCGCCAGAACCACTGACTCTGTGATCACTGTCAGGACCACTGACTCCATATTCACCGCCAGGACCACTGACTCCATGATCACGCCAGCACCACTGACTCCATGATCACAGTCAGGACCACTGACTCCATGATCACCGGTCAGAGCACTGACTCCATATCAACCGCCAGAATCACTGACTCTGTGATCACTGCCAGGACCACTGACAGCACGATCACCGTCAGGACCACTGTCACCACGATCACGGTCAGGACCACTGACTCCATGATCACCGCCAGGACCACTGACTCCATGATCCCTGCCACGTACACTGATTCCATGATCAGCACCATGACCACTGACACCATGATCCCTGCCAGCACCACTGACTCCATGATCCCTCTCAGGACGACTGTCTCCATGATCAATGTCAGGACCACTATCTCCATGATCACCGCCAGGACCACTGACTCCATGATCACTGCCAGGACCACTGACTCCATGGTCCGCGCCAGGACCACTGATTCCATGATCACTGCCAGGACCACTGTCTCTAATGATCACTGCCAGGACCACTGACTCCATAATCACTCTTAGGGCCACTATCTCCATGATAACCGCCAGGACCACTGACTCCTTGATCACAGTCACGACCACTGACTCCATGGTCACCGCCAGGACCACTAACTCCATGATCACCGCCAGGACCACTGACTGCAAGATCACTGCCAGGACCACTGACTCCATGATCACAGTCAGGACCACTGTCTCCATGATCAGTGCCAGGTCCACTGACTCCATGATCACAGTCAGGACCACTGACTCCATGATCACCGGTCAGAGCACTGACTCTATATTAACCGCCAGAATCACTGACTCTGTGATCAGATTAGATTAGATTAGATTAGATTACAGTGTGGAAACAGGCCCTTCGGCCCAACAAGTCCACACCGCCCCGCCGAAGCGAAACCCACCCATACCCCGACATTTACCCCTTACCTAACACTACGGGCAATTTAGCATGGCCAATTCACCTGACCCTGCACATCTTTTGGACTGTGGGAGGAAACCGGAGCACCCGGAGGAAACCCACGCAGACACGGGGAGAACGTGCAAACTCCACACAGTCAGTCGCCTGAGGCGGGAATTGAACCCGGGTCTCAGGCGCTGTGAGGCAGCAGTGCTAACCACTGTGCCACCGTGCCGCCCACTCCAGTGATCACTGCCAGGACCACTGACAGCACGATCACCGTCAGGACCACTGTCACCACGATCACTGCCAGGACCACTGACTCCTTGATCACTGCCAGCACCAGTGAAACTATGATCGTCATGCTGACCACTGGCTCCACAATCACCGCCAGGGCCACTGACTCCATGATCACTGTCAGGACCACTGACTCCGTGATCCGCTTCAGGACCACTGAATCCATGATCACCGCCAGGACAACTGACTCCATGATCACTGTCTGGATCACAGACTCCAGGATCCCTGTCAGGACCACTGACTCCATGATCACTGCCAGCATCACTGACACCATGATCCTCGCACGGACCAATGATTTCATGATCACCGCCAGGACCACTGACACCATGATCGCCGCTAGGACCACTGACACGATGATCACCGCCAGGACCACTGACTCCATCATCACTGCCCGGACAATTGACTCCATGATCCCTGCCAGGACCACTGACGCCATGATCACCGCCTGGAGCACTGACTCGATCATTACCCTCAGGATCACTGCCACCGTAATCCCTGTTATGAACACTGACTCCATGGTTCCTGTCAGGGCCACTGACTCTGTGATCACTGCCAGGAACACTGGCAGCACGATCACCGTCAGGACCACTGTCACCACGATCACGGTCAGGACCACTGACTCCATGATCCCTGCCACGGACACTGATTCTATGATCAGCACCATGACCATTGACACCATGATCCCTGCCAGGACCACTGACTCCATGATCCCTCTCAGGACCACTGTCTCCATGATCAATGTCAGGACCACTATCTCCATGATCACTGCCAGGACCACTGACTCCATGATCACTGACAGGACCACTGACTCCATGATCACTGCCAGGACCACTGACTCCATGATCACCGCTGGGACCACTGACTCCATGATCACAGTCAGGACACTGACTCCATGGTCACCGCCAGGACCACTGATTCCATGATCACTGCCAGGACCACTGTCTCTCATGATCACTGCCAGGACCACTGACTCCATAATCACTATTAGGACCACTATCTCTATAACAACCGCCAGGTCCACTGACTCCTTGATCACAGTCACGACCACTGACTCCATGGTCACCGCCAGGACCACTAACTCCATGATCACCGCCAGGACCACTGACTGCAAGATCACTGCCAGGACCACTGACTCCATGATCACAGTCAGGACCACTGACTCCATGGTCACCGCCAGGACCACTAACTCCATGATCACAGCCAAGCCCACTGTCTCCATGAGAACTGCCATGACCCATGACTCCTGATCACTGCCAGGACCACTGACTCCATGATCACAGTCAGGACCACTGTCTCCATGATCACTGCCAGGACCACTGACTCCATGATCATAGTCAGGACCACTGACTCCATGATCACCGGTCAGAGCACTGACTCCATATTAACTGCCAGAATCACTGACTCTGTGATCACTGCCAGGACCACTGACAGCACAATCACCGTCAGGACCACTGTCACCACGATCACGGTCAGGACCACTGTCACCACGATCACGGTCAGGACCACTGATTCCATAATCACTATCAGGACCACTATCTCCATGATCACCGCCAGGACCACTGACTCCTTGATCACAGTCAGGACACTGACTCCATGGTCACCGCCAGGACCACTGATTCCATGATCACTGCCAGGACCACTGTCTCTAATGATCACTGCCAGGACCACTGACTCCATAATCACTATTAGGACCACTATCTCCATGACATCCGCCAGGTCCACTGATTCCTTGATCACAGTCACGACCACTGACTCCATGGTCACCGCCAGGACCACTAACTCCATGATCACCGCCAGGACCACTGACTGCAAGATCACTGCCTGGACCACTGACTCCATGATCACAGTCAGGACCACTGACTCCATGGTCACCGCCAGGACCACTAACTCCATGATCACAGCCAAGCCCACTGTCTCCATGAGAACTGCCATGACCACTGACTGCAACATCACTGCCAGGACCACTGACTCCATGATCACAGTCAGGACCACTGTCTCCATGATCACTGCCAGGACCACTGACTCCATGATCATAGTCAGGACACTGACTCCATGATCACCGGTCAGAGCACTGACTCCATATTAACTGCCAGAATCACTGACTCTGTGATCACTGCCAGGACCACTGACAGCACGATCACCGTCAGGACCACTGTCACCACGATCACGGTCAGGACCACTGACTCCATAATCACTATCAGGACCACTATCTCCATGATCACCGCCAGGACCACTGTCTGCATGATCACTGCCAGGACCACTGACAGCACGATCACCGTCAGGACCACTGACTCCATGGTCACCGCCAGGACCACTAACTCCATGATCACAGCCAAGCCCACTGTCTCCATGAGAACTGCCATGACCACTGACTGCAACATCACTGCCAGGACCACTGACTCCATGATCACAGTCAGGACCACTGTCTCCATGATCACTGCCAGGACCACTGACTCCATGATCATAGTCAGGACACTGACTCCATGATCACCGGTCAGAGCACTGACTCCATATTAACTGCCAGAATCACTGACTCTGTGATCACTGCCAGGACCACTGACAGCACGATCACCGTCAGGACCACTGTCACCACGATCACGGTCAGGACCACTGACTCCATAATCACTATCAGGACCACTATCTCCATGATCACCGCCAGGACCACTGTCTGCATGATCACTGCCAGGACCACTGACAGCACGATCACCGTCAGGACCACTGTCACCACGATCACCGTCTGGACCACTGTCACCACGATCACGGTCAGGACCACTGACTCCATAATCATTATCAGGACCACTGTCTCCATGATCACCGCCAGGACCACTGACTCCTTGATCACAGTCAGGACCACTGACTCCATGGTCACCGCCAGGACCACTAACTCCATGATCACAGCCAGGACCACTGTCTCCATAAGAACTGCCATGACCACAGACTCCATGATCCCTGTCAGGACCACAGACCCCATGATCCCTGTCAGGACCACTGACTCCATAATCACCGCCAGGACCACTGACTGCATGATCACCGGCAGGACCACTGACTCCGTGATTACTATCAGGACCACTGACTCCATGATCACCGCCAGGACCACTGACTGCAAGATCACTGCCAGGACCACAGACTCCATGATCACAGTCAGGACCACTGTCTCCATGATCACCGCCAGGACCACTGACTCCATGATCACAGTCAGGACCACTGTCTCCATGATCACTGCCAGGACCACTGACTCCATGATCACAGTCAGGACCACTGACTCCATGATCACCAGTCAGAGCACTGACTCCATATTAACCGCCAGAATCACTGACTCTGTGATCAGTGCCAGGACCACTGACAGCACGATCACCGTCAGGACCACTGTCACCACGATCACCGCCAGGACCACTGTCTCCATGATCACCCTCAGGACCACTGACTCCATGATCACTGCCAGGACCACTGACTCCATGATCACTGTCAGGACCAACTGTCTCCATGATCACCGCCGGGACCACAGACTCCATGATCCCTGTCAGGACCACAGACCCCATGATCCCTGTCAGGACCACTGACTCCATAATCACCGGCAGGACCACTGACTCCGTGATTACTATCAGGACCACTGACTCCATGATCACTATCAGGACCACTGACTCCGTGATTCCTATTAGGACCACTGACTCCGTGATTACTATCAGGACCACTGACTCCATGATCACTGTCAGGACCACTGACATGATGATTACTGCCAGGACCACTGACTCCATGATCCCCTTCAGGACCACTGAATCAGTGATCACCGCCAGGACCACTGCCTCCATGGTCACCACCAGGACCACTGACTCCATGATCACTATCAGGACCACAGACTCCATGATCACTATCAGGACCACTGACGCCGTGATTACTATCAGGACCACTGACTCCATGATCACAGTCAGGACCACTGTCTCCATGATCACTGCCAGGACCACTGAATCCATGATCACCGCCAGGACCACTGACTCCATGATCACCGCCAGGACCACTGACTCCAGGATCCCTGTCAGGACCACTGACTCCGTGATCACTGCAAGGACCACTGACCCCATGATCACTGCCGGGACCACTGACTCCAGGATCATCACCAGGACCACTGACTCCATGATCCCCGCACGGACCACTGACTCCGTGATCACTGCAAGGACCACTTACTCCATTATCATCGCCAGGACCACTGACTGCATGATAACTGGCAGGACCACTGACTCCGTGATTACTATCAGGACCACTGACTCCATGATCACAGTCAGGACCACTGTCATGATGATTACCGCCAGGACCACTGTCTCCATGATCACTGCCAGGACCACTGACACCGTGATCACTGTCAGGACCACTGACTCCATGATCGTCGTTCAGACCTCTGACTCCATGACCACCACCAGGACCACCTACTCCATGAGCACCGCTGGGACCACAGACTCCATGATACCTGTCAGGACCACTCACTCCATGATCACCGCCAGGACCACTGATTCCATGATCACCGCCAGGACCACTGACTCCATGATCGCTGTCAGGACCACTGACTCCATGATCACCACCAGGACCACAGTCTCCATGATCACTGCCAGCACCACTGACTCCATTATCCATGTCAGGACCACTGACACAATGATCACTGCCAGGACTACTGAATCCATGATCACTGCCAGGACCACTGACTCCATGATCACTGCCAGGACCACTGACTCCATGATCACCGTCAGGATCACAGACTCCAGGATCCCTGTCAGGACCACTGATTCCATGATCACCGCCTGGACCACAGACTCCATGATCACTGCCAGGACCACTGATTCCATGATCACCGCCAGAACCTCTGACTCCATGATCACCGCCAGGACCACTGACTCCATAATCACTATTAGGACCACTATCTCCATGATAACCACCAGGACCACTAAATCCATGTTCACCGCCAGGACCACTGAATTCTAGATCACTGCCAGGACCACTGACTCTGTGATCACAGTCAGGACCACTGTCTCCATGATCACTGCCAGGACCACTGACTCCATGATCACCGGTCAGAGCACTGACTCCATATTAATCGCCAGATTCACTGACTCTGTGATCACTGCCAGGACCATTGACAGCACGATCACCGTCAGGACCACTGTCACCACGATCACGGTCAGGACCACTGACTCCATGATCACCGCCAGAACCACTGATTCCATGATCACAGTCAGGACCATTGTCTCCATGATCACTGCCAGGACCACTGAATCCATGATCACCGCCAGGACCACTGACTCCATGATCACCGCCAGGACCACTGACTCCATGATCCCTGTCAGGACGACTGACTCCGTGATCACCACCAGGACCACAAACTCCATGATCCCTGTCAGGACCACTGACCCGATGATCACCTCCAGGACCACTGACTCCATGATCACTGCCAGGACCACTGACTCCATGATCACTGCCAGGACCACTGACACCACGATCACCGTCAGGGCCACTGATACCACGAGCACCGTCAGGACCACTGACTCCATGATCGCCGCTAGGACCACTGACCCGATGATCACCTCCAGGACCACTGACTCCATGATCACTGCCCGGACAATTGACTCCATGATCCCTGCCAGGACCACTGACGCCATGATCACCGCCTGGAGCACTGACATGATGATTACCCTCAGGATCACTGCCACCATAATCCCTGTTAGGAACACTGACTCCATGGTTCCTGTCAGGGCCACTGACATCGTGATCACTGTCAGGATCACTGAGTCCATGATCACTGCCAGGACCACTGACTCAATGATCACCACCAGCACCACTGACTCCAAGATCGTCACGCTGACCACTGACTCCATGATCACCGCCTGGAGCACTGACTCCATGATCATCGCCAGGACCACTGACTCCATGACCACGGCCAGGACCACTGACTCCATGATCACTGCCAGGACCACTGACTCCATGATCACTGACAGGACAACTGACTCCATGATCACTGCCAGCACCACTGACTCCATGATCGTCGCACGGACCACTGACTCCATGACCACCGCCAGGAGCACTGACTCCATGATCGTCGCACGGACCACTGACTCCATGATCACCGCCAGGAGCACTGACTCCATGATCACTGCCAGGACCACTGACTCCATGATCACCGCCAGGACCACTGACTCTGTGATCACTGTCAGGACCACTGACTCCATAATCACCGCCAGGACCACTGACTCCATGATCACTGCCAGCACCACTGACTCCGTGATCACAGTCAGGACCACTGACTCCATGATCACCGGTCAGAGCACTGACTCCATATTAACCGCCAGAATCACTGACTCTGTGATCACTGCCAGGAGCACTGACAGCACGATCACCGTCAGGACCACTGTCACCACGATCACGGTCAGGACCACTGACTCCATGATCACCGCCAGGACCACTGACTCCATGATCCCTGCCACGAACACTGATTCCATGATCAGCACCATGACCACTGACACCATGATCCCTGCCAGGACCACTGACTCCATGATCCCTCTCAGGACCACTGTCTCCATGATCAATGTCAGGACCACTATCTTCATGATCACCGCCAGGACCACTGACTCCATGATCACTGCCAGGACCACTGATTCCATGATCACTGCCAGGTCCACTGACTCCATGATCACCGCAGTGACCACTGACTCCATGATCACAGTCAGGACACTGACTCCATGGTCACCGCCAGGACCACTGATTCCATGATTACTGCCAGGACCACTGTCTCTAATGATCACTGCAGGACCACTGACTCCATAATCACTACGAGGACCACTATCTCCATGATAACTGCCAGGACCACTGACTCCTTGATCACAGTCACGACCACTGACTCCATGGACACCGCCAGGACCACTAACTCCATGATCACCGCCAGGACCACTGACTGCAAGATCACTGCCAGGACCACTGACTCCATGATCACAGTCAGGACCATTGTCTCCATGATCACTGCCAGGACCACTGACTCCATGATCACAGTCAGGACCACTGACTCCATGATCACCGGTCAGAGCACTGACTCCATATTAACCGCCAGAATCACTGACTCTGTGATCACTGCCAGGACCACTGACAGCACGATCACCGTCAGGACCACTGTCACCACAATCACGGTCAGGACCACTGTCTCCATGATCTCTGCCAGGACCACTGAATCCATGATTACCGCCAGGACCACTGACTCCATGATCACCGCCAGGACCACTGACTCCATGATCCCTGTCAGGACCACTGACTCCATGATCACTGCAAGGACCACTGACTCCATGATCACCGCCGGGACCACTGACTCCAGGATTACCACCAGGACCACTGACTCCATGATCACCGCACGGACCACTGACTCCGTGATCACTGCAAGGACCATTGACTCCATGATCACTATCAGGACTACTGACTCCGTGATTACTATCAGGACCACTGACTCCATGATCACTATCGGGACCACTGACTCCGTGATTACTATCAGGACCACTGACTCCATGATCACCGGTCAGAGCACTGACTCCATATTAACCGCCAGAATCACTGACTCTGTGATCACTGCCAGGACCACTGGCAGCACGATCTCCGTCAGGACCACTGTCACCACAATCACGGTCAGGACCACTGACTCCAGGATTACCACCAGGACCATTGACTCCATGATCACCGCACGGACCACTGACTCCGTGATCACTGCAAGGACCATTGACTCCATGATCACTATCAGGACTACTGACTCCGTGATTACGATCAGGACCACTGACTCCATGATCACTATCGGGACCACTGACTCCGTGATTACTATCAGGACCACTGACTCCATGACCACTGTCAGGACCACTGACATGATGATTACCGCCAGGACCACTGACTCCATGATCCACTTCAGGACCACTGAATCAGTGATCACCGCCAGGACCACTGCCTCCATGGTCACCACCAGGACCACAGACTCCATGATCACTGCCAGCACCACTGACTCCAAGATCATCGTTCAGACCACTGACTCCATGACCACCGCCAGGACCACCTACTCCATGATCACCGCCGGTACCACAGACTCCATGATCCCTGTCAGGACAACTGACTCCATGATAACTGCCAGCACCACTGACTCCATGATCATCGCACGGACCTCTGACTCCATGACCACCGCCAGGAGCACTGACTCCATGATCACCGCCAGGACGACTGAATCCATGATCACTGCTAGGACAACTGACTCTGTGATCACTGTCAGGACCACTGACTCCATGTTCACCGCCAGGACCACTGACTCTGTGATCGTCGCACGGACCACTGACTCCATGACCACCGCCAGGAGCACTGACTCCATGATCACCGCCAGGACGACTGAATCCATGATCACTGCTAGGACAACTGACTCTGTGATCACTGTCAGGACCACTGACTCCATGATCACCGCCAGAACCACAGACTCCATGATCACCGCCAGGACCACTGACTCCATGATCACCGCCGGGACCACTGACTCCTTGATCACTGCCAACACCACTGAAACTATGATCGTCATGCTGACCACTGGCTCCATAATCATGATTTCCCTCAGGATGATTACCCTCATAATCCCTGTTAGGGACACTGACTCCATGGTTCCTGTCAGGGCCACTGACACCGTGGTCACTGTCAGGATCACTGACTCCATGATCACCGCCAGGACCACTGACTCCATGATCGTCACGCTGACCACTGACTCCATGATCACCACCTGGAGCACTGACTCCATGATCATCGCCAGGACCACTGACTCCATGACCACCGCCAGGACCACTGACTCCATGATCACTGCCAGGTCCACTGACTCCATGATCACCGCCAGGACGACTGAATCCATGATCACCGCCAGGATTACTGAATCCTTGATCACTGCCAGGACAACTGACTCTGTGTTCACTGTCAGGACCACTGACTCCATGATCACCGCCTGGGGCACTGACTCCATGATCATCGCCAGGACCACTGACTCCATGACCACCGCCAGGACGACTGAATCCATGATCACCGCCAGGACGACTGAATCCATGATCACTGCTAGGACAACTGACTCTGTGATCACTGTCAGGACCACTAACTCAATGATCACCGCCAGGACCACTGACTCCATGACCACCGCCAGGACCACTGTCTCCATGATCACCGCCCGGACCACTGACTCCGTGATCACTGACAGGACCACTGACTCCATGATCACTGCCAGCACAACTGACTCCATGATCGTCGCACGGACCACTGACTCCATGACCATCGCCAGGAGCACTGACTCCATGATCACTGCCAGGACGACTGAATCCATGATCACTGTCAGGACCACTGACTCCATAATCACCGCCAGGACCACTGACTCCATGATCACTGTCTGGACCACTGACTCCATGATCACCGGTCAGAGCACTGACTCCATATTAACCGCCAGAATCACTGACTCTGTGATCACTGACAGGACCACTGACAGCACGATCACCGTCAGGACCACTGTCACCACAATCATGGTCAGGACCACTGACTCCATGATCACCGCCAGGACCACTGACTACATGATCACAGTCAGGACCACTGTCTCCATGATCACTGCAGGAACACTGAATCCATGATTACCGCCAGGACCACTGACTCCATGATCACCGCCAGGACCACTGACTCCATGATCCACTTCAGGACCACTGAATCAGTGATCACCGCCAGGACCACTGCCTCCATGGTCACCACCAGGACCACAGACTCCATGATCACTGCCAGCACCACTGACTCCATGATCACCGCCGGTACCACAGACTCCATGATCCCTGTCAGGACAACTGACTCCATGATAACTGCCAGCACCACTGACTCCATGATCACTGACAGGACAACTGACTCCATGATCACTGCCAGCACCACTGACTCCATGATCGTCGCACGGACCACTGACTCCATGACCACCGCCAGGAGCACTGACTCCATGATCACCGCCAGGACGACTGAATCCATGATCACTGCTAGGACAACTGACTCTGTGATCACTGTCAGGACCATTGACTCCATGATCACCGCCAGAACCACTGACTCTGTGATCACTGTCAGGACCACTGACTCCATATTCACCGCCAGGACCACTGACTCCATGATCACGCCAGCACCACTGACTCCATGATCACAGTCAGGACCACTGACTCCATGATCACCGGTCAGAGCACTGACTCCATATCAACCGCCAGAATCACTGACTCTGTGATCACTGCCAGGACCACTGACAGCACGATCACCGTCAGGACCACTGTCACCACGATCACGGTCAGGACCACTGACTCCATGATCACCGCCAGGACCACTGACTCCATGATCCCTGCCACGTACACTGATTCCATGATCAGCACCATGACCACTGACACCATGATCCCTGCCAGCACCACTGACTCCATGATCCCTCTCAGGACGACTGTCTCCATGATCAATGTCAGGACCACTATCTCCATGATCACCGCCAGGACCACTGACTCCATGATCACTGCCAGGACCACTGACTCCATGGTCCGCGCCAGGACCACTGATTCCATGATCACTGCCAGGACCACTGTCTCTAATGATCACTGCCAGGACCACTGACTCCATAATCACTCTTAGGGCCACTATCTCCATGATAACCGCCAGGACCACTGACTCCTTGATCACAGTCACGACCACTGACTCCATGGTCACCGCCAGGACCACTAACTCCATGATCACCGCCAGGACCACTGACTGCAAGATCACTGCCAGGACCACTGACTCCATGATCACAGTCAGGACCACTGTCTCCATGATCAGTGCCAGGTCCACTGACTCCATGATCACAGTCAGGACCACTGACTCCATGATCACCGGTCAGAGCACTGACTCTATATTAACCGCCAGAATCACTGACTCTGTGATCAGATTAGATTAGATTAGATTAGATTACAGTGTGGAAACAGGCCCTTCGGCCCAACAAGTCCACACCGCCCCGCCGAAGCGAAACCCACCCATACCCCGACATTTACCCCTTACCTAACACTACGGGCAATTTAGCATGGCCAATTCACCTGACCCTGCACATCTTTTGGACTGTGGGAGGAAACCGGAGCACCCGGAGGAAACCCACGCAGACACGGGGAGAACGTGCAAACTCCACACAGTCAGTCGCCTGAGGCGGGAATTGAACCCGGGTCTCAGGCGCTGTGAGGCAGCAGTGCTAACCACTGTGCCACCGTGCCGCCCACTCCAGTGATCACTGCCAGGACCACTGACAGCACGATCACCGTCAGGACCACTGTCACCACGATCACGGTCAGGACCACTGACTCCATGATCACCGCCAGGACCACTGACGACATGATCACAGTCAGGACCACTGTCTCCATGATCACTACCAGGACCACTGAATCCATGATTACCGCCAGGACCACTGACTCCATGATCACTGCCAGGACCACTGAATCCATGATCACCGCCAGGACCACTGACTCCATGATCACCGCCAGGACCACTGACTTCATGATCACAGTCAGGACACTGACTCTATGGTCACCGCCAGGACCACTGATTCCATGATCACTGCCAGGATCACTGTCTCTAATGATCACTGCCAGGACCACTGACTCCATAATCACTATTAGGACCACTATCTCCATGATAACCGCCAGGACCACTGACTCCTTGATCACAGTCACGACCACTGACTCCATGGTCACCGCCAGCACCACTAACTCCATGATCACCGCCAGGACCACTGACTCCGTGATCACGGCCAGGAACACTGACACCATGATCATTGCCAGGACCACTGACTCCATGATCACCGCCAGGACCACTGACTCCATGATCACAGTCAGGACCACTGACTCCATGATCACAGTCAGGACCACTGTCTCCATGATCACCGCCATGACCACTGACTCCATGATCACAGTCAGGACCACTGTCTCCATGATCACTGCCAGGACCACTGAATCCATGATCACCGCCAGGACCACTGACTCCATGATCACCGCCAGGACCACTGACTCCATGATCCCTGTCAGGGCCACTGACTCCGTGATCACTGCAAAGACCACTGACTCGATGATCACCGCCAGGACCACTGACTCCATGATCACCGCACGGACCACTGACTCCGTGATCACTGCAAGGACCATTGACTCCATCATCACTGCCAGGACCACTGACTCCATGATCACTGTCAGGACCAACTGACTCCATGATCACCGCCGGGACCACAGACTCCATGATCCCTGTCAGCATTACAGACTCCATGATCCATGTCAGGACCACTGACTCCATGATCACCGCCAGGACCACTGACTGCATGATCACCGGCAGGACCACTGACTCCGTGATTACTATAAGGACCACTGACTCCATGATCACTATCAGGACCACTGACTCCGTGATTACTATCAGGACCACTGACTCCATGATTACTATCAGGACCACTGACTCCATGATCACTGTCAGGACCACTGACATGATGATTACCGCCAGGACCACTGACTCCATGATCCCCTTCAGGACCACTGAATCAGTGATCACCGCCAGGACCACTGCCTCCATGGTCACCACCAGGACCACAGACTCCATGATCACTGCCAGGACCACTGACACCGTGATCACTGTCAGGACCACAGACTCCATGATCACTGCCAGCACCACTGACTCCATGATCGTCGTTCGGACCACTGACTCCATGACCACCGCCATGGCCACCGCCGGGACCACAGACTCCATGATCCCTGTCAGGACCACTCACTCCATGATCACCGCCGGGACCACAGACTCCATGATCACCGCCAGGACCACTGACTCCATGATCACTGCCAGCACCACTGACTCCATGATCCATGTCAGGACCACTGACACAATGATCACTGCCAGGACTACTGAATCCATGATCACTGCCAGGACCACTGACTCCATGATCACTGCCAGGACCACTGACTCCATGATCACCGCCAGGATCACAGACTCCAGGATCCCCGTCAGGACCACTGATTCCATGATCACCGCCAGGACCACAGACTCCATGATCCCTGTCAGGACCATTGACTCCATGATCACTGCCAGGACCACAGACTCCAGGATCCCTGTCAGGACCACTGACTCCATTATAACTGCCAGGACCACTGACTCCATGATCACCTCCAGGATCACTGTCTCCATGATCACCCTCAGGACCACTGACTCCATGATCACCGCCAGGACCACAGACTCCATGATCCCTGTCAGGACCACTGACTCCATGATCACTGCCAGGACCACTGACTCCTTAATCACTGCCTGGACCACTGACTCCATGATCACCGCCAGGACCACTGACTCCATGATCACCGCCGGGACCACTGCCACCATGATCCCTGTCAGGACCACTGACTCCGTGATCACTGCCAGGACCACTGACTCCTTGATCACTGCCAGCACCACCGAAACTATGATCGTCATGCTGACCACTGGCTCCATAATCACCGCCAGGGCCACTGACTCCATGATCACTGTCAGGACCACTGACTCCACGATCCCCTTCAGGACCACTGAATCCAAGATCACTGCCAGCACCACTGACTCTATGATCCTCGCACGGACCAATGATTTCATGATCACCTCCAGGACCACTGACTCCACGATCACCGTCAGGGCCACTGATACCACGAGCACCGTCAGGACCACTGACTCCATGATCTCCGCTAGGACCACTGACACGATGATCACCGCCAGGACCACTGACTCCATGATCACTGCCCGGACAATTGACGCCATGATCACCGCCTGGAGCACTGACTCGATGATTACCCTCAGGATCACTGCCACCATAATCTCTGTTAGGAACACTGACTCCATGGTTCCTGTCAGGGCCACTGACACCGTGAAAACTGTCAGGACCACTGACTCAATGATCACCACCAGCACCACTGACTCCAAGATCATCACGCTGACCACTGACTCCATGATCACCGCCTGGAGCACTGACTCCATGATCATCGCCAGGGCCACTGACTCCATGACCACCACCAGGACCATTGACTCCATGATCACTGCCTGGACAACTGACTCCATGATCACTGCCAGCACCACTGACTCCATTATCGTCGCACAGACCACTGACTCCATGACCACCACCAGGAGCACTGACTCCATGATCACCGCCAGGACGACTGAATCCATGATCACCGTCAGGACCACTGTCACCACAATCACGGTCAGGACAACTGACTCTGTGATCACTGTCAGGATCACTGACTCCATGATCACCGCCAGGACCACTGACTCTGTCATCACTGTCAGGGCCACTGACTCCATAATCACCGCCAGGACCACTGACTCCATGATCACAGTCAGGACCACTGACTCCATGATCACCGGTCAGAGCACTGACTCCATATTAACCGCCAGAATCACTGACTCTGTGATCACTGCCAGGACCACTGACAGCACGATCACCGTCAGGACCACTGTCACCACAATCACGGTCAGGACCACTGACTCCATGATCACCACCAGGACCACTGACTCCATGATCACAGTCAGGACCACTGTCTCCATGATCACTGCCAGGACCACTGAATCCATGATCACCGCCAGGACCACTGACTCCATGATCACCGCCAGGACCACTGACTCCATGATCCCTGTCAGGACCACTGACTCCGTGATCACTGCAAGGACCACTGACTCCATGATCACCGCACGGACCACTGACTCCGTGATCACTGCAAGGACCACTGAATCAGTGATCACCGCCAGGACCACTGCCTCCATGGTCACCACCAGGACCACAGACTCCATGATCACTGCCAGGACCACTGACACCGTGATCACTGTCAGGACCACAGACTCCATGATCACTGCCAGCACCACTGACTCCATGATCGTCGTTCGGACCACTGACTCCATGACCACCGCCATGGCCACCGCCGGGACCACAGACTCCATGATCCCTGTCAGGACCACTCACTCCATGATCACCGCCGGGACCACAGACTCCATGATCACCGCCAGGACCACTGACTCCATGATCACTGCCAGCACCACTGACTCCATGATCCATGTCAGGACCACTGACACAATGATCACTGCCAGGACTACTGAATCCATGATCACTGCCAGGACCACTGACTCCATGATCACTGCCAGGACCACTGACTCCATGATCACCGCCAGGATCACAGACTCCAGGATCCCCGTCAGGACCACTGATTCCATGATCACCGCCAGGACCACAGACTCCATGATCCCTGTCAGGACCATTGACTCCATGATCACTGCCAGGACCACAGACTCCAGGATCCCTGTCAGGACCACTGACTCCATTATAACTGCCAGGACCACTGACTCCATGATCACCTCCAGGATCACTGTCTCCATGATCACCCTCAGGACCACTGACTCCATGATCACCGCCAGGACCACAGACTCCATGATCCCTGTCAGGACCACTGACTCCATGATCACTGCCAGGACCACTGACTCCTTAATCACTGCCTGGACCACTGACTCCATGATCACCGCCAGGACCACTGACTCCATGATCACCGCCGGGACCACTGCCACCATGATCCCTGTCAGGACCACTGACTCCGTGATCACTGCCAGGACCACTGACTCCTTGATCACTGCCAGCACCACCGAAACTATGATCGTCATGCTGACCACTGGCTCCATAATCACCGCCAGGGCCACTGACTCCATGATCACTGTCAGGACCACTGACTCCACGATCCCCTTCAGGACCACTGAATCCAAGATCACTGCCAGCACCACTGACTCTATGATCCTCGCACGGACCAATGATTTCATGATCACCTCCAGGACCACTGACTCCACGATCACCGTCAGGGCCACTGATACCACGAGCACCGTCAGGACCACTGACTCCATGATCTCCGCTAGGACCACTGACACGATGATCACCGCCAGGACCACTGACTCCATGATCACTGCCCGGACAATTGACGCCATGATCACCGCCTGGAGCACTGACTCGATGATTACCCTCAGGATCACTGCCACCATAATCTCTGTTAGGAACACTGACTCCATGGTTCCTGTCAGGGCCACTGACACCGTGAAAACTGTCAGGACCACTGACTCAATGATCACCACCAGCACCACTGACTCCAAGATCATCACGCTGACCACTGACTCCATGATCACCGCCTGGAGCACTGACTCCATGATCATCGCCAGGGCCACTGACTCCATGACCACCACCAGGACCATTGACTCCATGATCACTGCCTGGACAACTGACTCCATGATCACTGCCAGCACCACTGACTCCATTATCGTCGCACAGACCACTGACTCCATGACCACCACCAGGAGCACTGACTCCATGATCACCGCCAGGACGACTGAATCCATGATCACCGTCAGGACCACTGTCACCACAATCACGGTCAGGACAACTGACTCTGTGATCACTGTCAGGATCACTGACTCCATGATCACCGCCAGGACCACTGACTCTGTCATCACTGTCAGGGCCACTGACTCCATAATCACCGCCAGGACCACTGACTCCATGATCACAGTCAGGACCACTGACTCCATGATCACCGGTCAGAGCACTGACTCCATATTAACCGCCAGAATCACTGACTCTGTGATCACTGCCAGGACCACTGACAGCACGATCACCGTCAGGACCACTGTCACCACAATCACGGTCAGGACCACTGACTCCATGATCACCACCAGGACCACTGACTCCATGATCACAGTCAGGACCACTGTCTCCATGATCACTGCCAGGACCACTGAATCCATGATCACCGCCAGGACCACTGACTCCATGATCACCGCCAGGACCACTGACTCAATGATCCCTGTCAGGACCACTGACTCCATGATCACTGCCAGGACCACTGACTCCATGATCACTGCCAGGACCACTGACTCCAGGATCACCACCAGGACCACTGACTCCATGATCACCGCACGGACCACTGACTCCGTGATCACTGCCAGGACCACTGACTCCATGATCACTGTCAGGACCAACTGACTCCATGATCACTGCCGGGACCACAGACTCCATGATCCCTGTCAGCATTACAGACTCCATGATCCCTGTCAGGACTACTGACTCCATGATCACCGCCAGGACCACTGACTCCGTGATTACTATCAGGACCACTGACTCCATGAACACCGCCAGGACCACTGACTCCATGATTACTATCAGGACCACTGACTCCATGATCACTGTCAGGACCACTGACATGATGATTACCGCCAGGACCACTGACTCCATGATCCCCTTCAGGACCACTGACTCCATGATCACTATCAGGACGACTGACTCCATGATCCCCTTCAGGACCACTGAATCAGTGATCACTGCCACGACCACTGCCTCCATGGTCACCACCAGGACCACTGACTCCATGATCACTGCCAGGACCACTGACACCGTGATCACTGTCAGGACCACAGACTCCATGATCACTGCCAGACCACTGACTCCATGACCACCGCCAGGACCACCTACTCCATGATCACCGCCAGGACCACTGACTCCATGATCACCGCCAGGACCACAGACTCCATGATCCCTGTCAGGACCACTGACTCCATGATCACCGCTGGAACCACAGACTCCATGATCACCGCCAGGACCACTGACTCCATGATCACTGCCAGCACCACTGACTCCATGATCCATGTCAGGACCACTAACACAATGATCACTGCCAGGACTACTGACTCCATGATCACTGCCAGGACCACTAACTCCATGATCACTGCCAGCACCACTGACACCATGATCGTCACGCTGACCACTGACTCCATGATCACTGCCAGGACCACTGACTCCATGATCCCTGTCAGGACAACTGACTCCATGACCACTGCCAGCACCACGGACTCCATGATCGTCGTTCGGACCACTGACTCCATGACCACCGCCAGGACCACTGACTCCATGATCACCGCCAGGACCACTAACTCCATGATCACAGCCAAGCCCACTGTCTCCATGATAACTGCCATGACCACTGTCTCCATTATCACTGCCAGGACCACTGACTCCATGATCACTGCCAGGACCACTGAATCTCTGAACACCGCCAAGATCACTGACTCCGTGATCACTGCCAGGGCCACTGACACCACGGTCACCGTCAGGACCACTGTCACCATGATCACGGTCAGGACCACTGACTCCACGAACACCTCCAGGGCCACTGACTCCGTGATCCCTGCCAGGAGCACTGATTCCATGATCAGCGCCAGGACCACAGTTTCCATGATCACTGTCAGGACCACTATCTCCAGGACCACTGACTCCATGATCACTGCCAGGACCACTGACTCCATGATCCCTGCCACGAACACTGATTCCATGATCACCACCATGACCACTGACACCATGATCCGTGCCAGGACCACTGACTCCATGATCACCGCCAGGACCACTGTCTCCATGATCACCGCCAGGACCACTGTCTCTAATGATCACTGCCAGGACCACTGACTCCATAATCACTATTAGGACCACTATCTCCATGATAACCGCCAGGACCACTGACTCCTTGATCACAGTCACGACCACTGACTCCATGGTCGCCGCCAGGAAAACTGACTCCATGATCACCGCCAGGACCACTGACTGCATGATCACCGGCAGGACCACTGACTCCGTGATTACTATCAGGACCACTGACTCCATGATCACTATCAGGACCACTGACTCCGTAATTATTATCAGGACCACTAACTCCGTGATTACTATCAGGACCACTGACTCCATGATCACTGTCAGGACCACTGACATGATGATTACCGCCAGGACCACTGACTCCATGATCCCCTTCAGGACCACTGAATCAGTGATCACCGCCAGGACCACTGCCTCCATGGTCACCACCAGGACCACTGACTCCATGATCACTGCCAGGACCACTGACACCGTGATCACTGTCAGGACCACAGACTCCATGGTCACTGCCAGCACCACAGACTCCATGATCATCGTTCGGACCACTGACTCCATGACCACCGCCAGGACCACCTACTCCATGATCACCGCCGGGACCACAGACTCCATTATCACTGCCAGCACCACTGACTCCATGATCACCGCCAGGACCACTGACTCCATGATCACCGCCATGACCACTGACTCCATGATCGCTGTCAGGACCACTGACACAATGATCACTGCCAGGACTACTGAATCCATGATCATTGCCAGGACCACTGACTCCATGGTCACTGCCAGGACCACTGACTCCATCATCACCGTCAGGATCACAGACTCCAGGATCCCTGTCAGGACCGCTGATTCCATGATCACCGCCAGGACCACAGGCTCCATGATCCCTGTCAGGACCATTGTCTCCATGATCACTGCCAGGACCACAGACTCCAGGGTCCCTGTCAGGACCACTGACTCCATTATCGCTGCCAGGACCACTGACTCCATGATCAACGCCAGGACCACTGTCTCCATGATCACCGTCAGGACTACTGACTCCATGATCACCGCCAGGACCACAGACTCCATGATCCCTGTCAGGACCACTGACTCCATGATCACTGCCAGGACCACTGACTCCTTAATCAATGCCAGGACCACTGACTCCATGATCACCACCAGGACCACTGACTCCATGATCACCGCCGGGACCATTGCCTCCATGATCACCGCCAGGACCACTGACTCCTTAATCACCGCCAGGACCACTGACTCCATGATCACTGCCAGGACCACTGACTCCTTGATCACCGCCAGCACCACTGAAACTATGATCGTCATGCTGACCACTGGCTCCATAATCACCGCCAGGGCCACTGACTCCAAGATCACTGTCAGGACCACTGACTCCATGATCCCCTTCAGGACCACTGAATCCATGATCACCGCCAGGACGACTGACTCCATGATCACTGTCTGGATCACAGACTCCAGGATCCCTGTCAGGACCACTGACTCCAAGATCACTGCCAGCACCACTGACTCCATGATCCTCGCACGGACCAATGATTTCATGATCACCGCCAGGGCCACTGACTCCACGATCACCGTCAGGGCCACTGATACCACGAGCACCGTCAGGACCACTGACTCCATGATCGCCGCTGGGACCACTGACACGATGATCACCGCCAGGACCACTGACTCCATGATCACTGCCCGGACAATTGACACCATGATCCCTGCCTGGACCACTGACGCCATGATCACCGCCTGGAGCACTGACTCGAAGTTTACCCTCCGGATCACTGCCACCATAATCCCTGTTAGGAACACTGAATCCATGGTTCCTGTCAGGGCCACTGACAGCGTGACCACCGCCAGGACCACTGACTCCATGATCACCGCCAGGACCACTGACTCAATGATCACCTCCAGCACCACTGACTCCAAGATCGTCACGCTGACCACTGACTCCTTGATCACCGCCTGGAGCACTAACTCCATGATCATCGCCAGGACCACTGACTCCATGACCACAGCCAGGACCACTGACTCCATGATCACTGCCAGGACCACTGACTCCATGACCACCGCCAGGAGCACTGACTCCATGATCACCGCCAGGACGACTGAATCCATGATCACTGCTAGGACAACTGACTCTGTGATCACTGTCAGGACCACTGACTCCATAATCACCACCAGGACCACTGACTCCATGATCACTGCCAGCACCACTGACTCCATGATCACAGTCAGGACCACTGACTCCATGATCACCGGTCAGAGCACTGACTCCATATTAACCGCCAGAATCACTAACTCTGTGATTACTGCCAGGACCACTGACAGCACGATCACGGTCAGGACCACTGTCACCACGATCACGGTCAGGTCCACTGACTCCATGATCACCGCCAGGACCACTGACTCCATGATCCCTGCCACGAACACTGATTCCATGATCACCACCATGACCACTGACACCATGATCCCTGCCAGGACCACTGATACCATGATCCCTCTCAGGACCACTGTCTCCATGATCAATGTCAGGACCACTATCTCCATGATCACCGCCAGGACCACTGACTCCATGATCACTGCCAGGACCACTGACTCCATGATCACTGCCAGGACCACTGACTCCATGATCACCGCCAGGACCACTGAATCTGTGAACACCGCCAAGATCACTGACTCCGTGATCACTGCCAGGGCCACTGACACCACGGTCACCGTCAGGACCACTGTCACCACGATCACGGTCAGGACCACTGACTCCACGATCACCGCCAGGGCCACTGACTCCGTGATCCCTGCCAGGAGCACTGATTCCATGATCTGCGCCAGGACCACAGTTTCCATGATCACTGTTAGGACCACTATCTCCAGGACCACTGACTCCATGATCCCTGCCACGAACACTTATTCCATGATCACCACCATGACCACTGACGCCATGATCCCTGCCAGGACCACTGACTCCATGATCCCTCTCAGGACCACTGACTCCATGATCAATGTCAGGACCACTATCTCCATGATCACCACTGGGACCACTGACTCCATGATCACAGTCAGGACCATTGTCTCCATGATCACTGCCAAGACCACTGACTCCATGCTCACCGCCAGGACCACTGAATCTGTGAACACCGCCAAGATCACTGACTCCGTGATCACTGCCAGGACCACTGACTCCGTGATCACCGCTGGGGCCACTGACTCCATGATCACCGCCAGGACCACTGTCTCTAATGATCACTGCCAGGACCACTGACTCCATAATCACTATTAGGACCACTATCTCCATGATAACCGCCAGGACCACTGACTCCTTTATCACAGTCAGGACCACTGACTCCATGGTCACCGCCAGGACCACTAACTCCACGATCACAGCCAAGCCCACTAACTCCATGATCACAGCCAAGCCCACTAACTCCATGAGCACAGCCAAGCCCACTGACTCCACGATCACGGTCAGGACCACTGACTCCATGATCACCGCAGGACCACTGACTCCATGATCACAGTCAGGACCACTGTCTCCATGATCACTGCCAGGACCACTGAATCCATGATCACCGCCAGGACCACTGACTCCATGATCCCTGTCAGGACCACTGACTCCGTGATCACTGCAAGGACCACTGACTCCATGATCCCTCTCAGGACCACTGTCTCCATGATCAATGTCAGGACCACTGTCTCCATGATCACCGCACAGACCACTGACTCCGTGATCACTGCAAGGACCACTGACTCCATGATCACTGCCAGGACCACTGACTCCATGATCACTGTCAGGACCAACTGTCTCCATGATCACCGCTGGGACCACAGACTCCATGATCCCTGTCAGGACCACAGACTCCATGATCCCTGTCAGGACCACTGACTCCATGATCACCGCCAGGACCACTGACTGCATGATCACCGGCAGGACCACTGACTCCGTGATTACTATCAGGACCACTGACTCCGTGATCACTATCAGGACCACTGACTCCGCGATCTCTATCAGGACCACTGACTCCATGATCACTGTCAGAAACCACTGACATGATGATTACCGCCAGGACCACTGACTCCATGATCACAGTCAGGACCACTGTCTCCATGATAACTGCCAGGACCACTGACTCCATAATCACTATTAGGACCACTATCTCCATGATAACCGCCAGGACCACTGACTCCTTTATCACAGTCAGGACCACTGACTCCATGTTCACCGCCAGGACCACTAACTCCACGATCACAGCCAAGCCCACCAACTCCATGATCACAGCCAAGCCCACTAACTCCATGAGCACAGCCAAGCCCACTGACTCCACGATCACCGCCAGGACCACTGTCTCCATGATCACCCTCAGGACCACTGACTCCATGATCACTGCCAGGACCACTGACTCCATGATCACTGTCAGGATCAACTGTCTCCATGATCACCGCCGGGACCACAGACTCCATGAACCCTGTCAGGACCACAGACCCCATGATCCCTGTCAGGACCACTGACTCCATGATCACCGCCAGGACCACTGACTGCATGATCACCGGCAGGACCACTGACTCCGTGATTCCTATCAGGACCACTGACTCCGTGTTTACTATCAGGACCACTGACTCCATGATCACTGTCAGGACCACTGACTTGATGATTACCGCCAGGACCACTGACACCATGATCCCCTTCAGGACCACTGAATCAGTGATCACCACCAGGACCACTGCCTCCATGGTCACCACCAGGACCACTGACTCCATGATCACTATCAGGACCACTGACTCCATGATCACTATCAGGACCACTGACTCCGTGATTACTATCAGGACCACTGACTCCATGATCACTGTCAGGACCACTATCTCCAGGACCACTGACTCGATGATCACTGCCAGGACCACTGACTCCATGATCCCTGCCACGAACACTGATTCCATGATCACCACCATGACCACTGACTCCATGATCCCTGCCAGGACCACTGACTCCATGATCCCTCTCAGGACCACTATCCCCATGATCACTGCCAGGACCACTGACTCCATGATCACCGCCAGGACCACTGACTGCAAGATCACTGCCAGGACCACAGACTCCATGATCACAGTCAGGACCTCTGTCTCCATGATCACCGCCAGGACCACTGACTCCATGATCACAGTCAGGACCACTGAGTCCATGATCAGCGCCAGGACCACAGACTCCATGATCACTGCCAGGACCACTGACTCCATGATCACTGTCAGGACCAACTGTCTCCATGATCACCGCCGGGACTACAGACTCCATGATCCATGTCAGGACCACAGACCCTGTGATCCCTGTCAGGACGACTGATTCCATAATCACCGCCAGGACCACTTACTGCATGATCACCGGCAGGACCACTGACTCCGTGATTACTATCAGGACCACTGACTCCATGATCACTATCAGGACCACTGACTCCGTGATTCCTATCAGGACCACTGACTCCGTGATTACTATCAGGACCACTGACTCCATGATCACTGTCAGGACCACTGACATGATGATTACCACCAGGACCACTGACTCCATGATCCCTTTCAGGACCAGTGAATCAGTGATCACCACCAGGACCACTGCCTCCATGGTCACCACCAGGACCACAGACTCCATGATCACTGCCAGGACCACTGACAGCATGATCACTGTCAGGACCACTGACACAATGATCACTGTCAGGACCACTCACTCCATGATCGCTGTCAGGACCACTGACTCCATGATCACCGCCGGGACCACAGACTCCATGATCACCACCAGGACCACAGACTCCATGATCACTGCCAGCACCACTGACTCCATGATCCATGTCAGGACCACTGACACAATGATCACTGCCAGGACTACTGAAACCATGATCACTGCCTGGACCACTGACTCCATGATCACTGCCAGGACCACTGACTCCATGATCACCGTCAGGATCACAGATTCCAGGATCCCTGTCAGGACCACTGATTCCATGATCACCGCCAGGACCACAGACTCCATGATCACTGCCAGGACCACAGACTCTGGGATCCCTGTCAGGACCACTAACTCCATTATCACCACCACCAGGACCACTGACTCCATGATCACCGCCAGAACCACTGTCTCCATGATCACCCTCAGGACCACTGACTCCATGATCACCACCAGGACCATAGACTCCATGATGCCTGTCAGGACCACAGACTCCATGATCCCTGTCAGGACCACTGACTCCATGATCACTGCCAGGACCACAGACTCCAGGATCCCTGTCAGGACCACTGACTCCTTAATCACCGCCAGGACCACTGACTCCATGATCACCGCCGGGACCACTGACTCCATGATCACCGCCGGGACCACTGCCTCCATGATCCCTGTCAGACCACTGACTCCATGATCACTGCCAGGACCACTGACTCCTTGATCACTGCCAGCACCAGTGAAACTATGATCGTCATGCTGACCACTGGCTCCACAATCACCGCCAGGGCCACTGACTCCATGATCACTGTCAGGACCACTGACTCCGTGATCCCCTTCAGGACCACTGAATCCATGATCACCGCCAGGACAACTGACTCCATGATCACTGTCTGGATCACAGACTCCAGGATCCCTGTCAGGACCACTGACTCCATGATCACTGCCAGCACCACTGACACCATGATCCTCGCACGGACCAATGATTTCATGATCACCACCAGGACCACTGACACCATGATCACCGTCAGGGCCACTGATACCACGAGCATCGTCAGGACCACTGACTCCATGATCGCCGCTAGGACCACTGACACGATGATCACCGCCAGGACCACTGACTCCATGATCACTGCCCGGACAATTGACTCCATGATCCCTGCCACGGACACTGATTCCATGATCAGCACCATGACCATTGACACCATGATCTCTGCCAGGACCACTGACTCCATGATCCCTCTCAGGACCACTGTCTCCATGATCAATGTCAGGACCACTATCTCCATGATCACTGCCAGGACCACTGACTCCATGATCACTGCCAGGACCACTGACTCCATGATCACCGCCAGGACCACTGATTCCATGATCACTGCCAGGACCACTGTCTCTAATGATCACTGCCAGGACCACTGACTCCTTGATCATAGTCAGGACCACTGACTCCATGATCACCGGTCAGAGCACTGACTCCATATTAACTGCCAGAATCACTGACTCTGTGATCACTGCCAGGACCACTGACAGCACAATCACCGTCAGGACCACTGTCACCACGATCACGGTCAGGACCACTGTCACCACGATCACGGTCAGGACCACTGACTCCATAATCACTATCAGGACCACTATCTCCATGATCACCGCCAGGACCACTGACTCCTTGATCACAGTCAGGACACTGACTCCATGGTCACCGCCAGGACCACTGAATCCATGATCACCGCCAGGACCACTGACTCCATGATCCCTGTCAGGACCACTGACTCCGTGATCACTGCAAGGACCACTGACTCCATGATCCCTCTCAGGACCACTGTCTCCATGATCAATGTCAGGACCACTGTCTCCATGATCACCGCACAGACCACTGACTCCGTGATCACTGCAAGGACCACTGACTCCATGATCACTGCCAGGACCACTGACTCCATGATCACTGTCAGGACCAACTGTCTCCATGATCACCGCTGGGACCACAGACTCCATGATCCCTGTCAGGACCACAGACTCCATGATCCCTGTCAGGACCACTGACTCCATGATCACCGCCAGGACCACTGACTGCATGATCACCGGCAGGACCACTGACTCCGTGATTACTATCAGAACCACTGACTCCGTGATCACTATCAGGACCACTGACTCCGTGATCTCTATCAGGACCACTGACTCCATGATCACTGTCAGAAACCACTGACATGATGATTACCGCCAGGACCACTGACTCCATGATCACAGTCAGGACCACTGTCTCCATGATCACTGCCAGGACCACTGACTCCATAATCACTATTAGGACCACTATCTCCATGATAACCGCCAGGACCACTGACTCCTTTATCACAGTCAGGACCACTGACTCCATGGTCACCGCCAGGACCACTAACTCCACGATCACAGCCAAGCCCACTAACTCCATGATCACAGCCAAGCCCACTAACTCCATGAGCACAGCCAAGCCCACTGACTCCACGATCACCGCCAGGACCACTGTCTCCATGATCACCCTCAGGACCACTGACTCCATGATCACTGCCAGGACCACTGACTCCATGATCACTGTCAGGATCAACTGTCTCCATGATCACCGCCAGGACCACAGACTCCATGAACCCTGTCAGGACCACAGACCCCATGATCCCTGTCAGGACCACTGACTCCATGATCACCGCCAGGACCACTGACTGCATGATCACCGGCAGGACCACTGACTCCGTGATTACTATCAGGACCACTGACTCCATGATCACTATCATGACCACTGACTCCGTGATTCCTATCAGGAACACTGACTCCGTGTTTACTATCAGGACCACTGACTCCATGATCACAGTCAGGACCACTGTCTCCATGATCACCGCCAGGACCACTGACTCCATGATCACAGTCAGGACCACTGTCTCCATGATCACTGCCAGGACCACTGACTCCATGATCACAGTCAGGACCACTGACTCCAGGATCACCGGTCAGAGCACTGACTCCATATTAACCGCCAGAATCACTGTCTCTGTGATCAGTGCCAGGACCACTGACAGCACGATCACCGTCAGGACCACTGTCACCACGATCACCGCCAGGACCACTGAGTCCATGATCAGCGCCAGGACCACTGTCTCCATGATCACTGCCAGGACCACTGACTCCATGATCACTGTCAGGACCAACTGTCTCCATGATCACCGCCGGGACCACAGACTCCATGATCCATGTCAGGACCACAGACCCTGTGATCCCTGTCAGGACCACTGATTCCATAATCACCGCCAGGACCACTTACTGCATGATCACCGGCAGGACCACTGACTCCGTGATTACTATCAGGACCACTGACTCCATGATCACTATCAGGACCACTGACTCCATGATCCCTGCCACGAACTCTGATTCCATGATCACCACCATGACCACTGACACCATGATCCCTGCCAGGACCACTGACTCCGTGATCCCTCTCAGGACCACTGTCTCCATGATCACTGCCAGGACCACTATCTCCATGATCACGGCCAGGACCACTGATTCCATGATCACTGCCAGGACCACTGACTCCATGATCACTGCCAGGACCACTGACTCCATGATCACCGCTGGGACCACTAACTCCATGATCACAGCCAAGCCCACTGACTCCATGATTACTGCCAGGACCACTGACTCCATGATCACCGCCAGGACCACTGACTGCAAGATCACTGCCAGGACCACAGACTCCATGATCACAGTCAGGACCACTGTCTCCATGATCACCGCCAACCACTGACTCCATGATCACAGTCAGGACCACTGTCTCCATGATCACTGCCAGGACCACTATCTCCATGATCACAGCCAGGACCACTGATTCCATGATCAATGCCAGGACCACTGACTCCGTGATCACCGCCAGGACCACCGACTCCATGATCACCGCCAGAACCACTGTCTCCATGATCACCCTCAGGACCACTGACTCCATGATCACCGCCCGGACCATAGACTCCATGATCCCTGTCAGGACCACAGACTCCATGATCCCTGTCAGGACCACTGACTCCATGATCATTGCCAGGACCACAGACTCCAGGATCCCTGTCAGGACCACTGACTCCTTAATCACCGCCAGGACCACTGACTCCATGATCACCGCCGGGACCACTGACTCCATGATCACCGCCGGGACCACTGCCTCCATGATCCCTGTCAGACCACTGACTCCATGATCACTGCCAGGACCACTGACTCCTTGATCACTGCCAGCACCAGTGAAACTATGATCGTCATGCTGACCACTGGCTCCACAATCACCGCCAGGGCCACTGACTCCATGATCACTGTCAGGACCACTGACTCCGTGATCCCCTTCAGGACCACTGAATCCATGATCACCGCCAGGACAACTGACTCCATGATCACTGTCTGGATCACAGACTCCAGGATCCCTGTCAGGACCACTGACTCCATGATCACTGCCAGCACCACTGACACCATGATCCTCGCACGGACCAATGATTTCATGATCACCGCCAGGACCACTGACACCATGATCGCCGCTAGGACCACTGACACGATGATCACCGCCAGGACCACTGACTCCATGATCACTGCCCGGACAATTGACTCCATGATCCCTGCCAGGACCACTGACGCCATGATCACCGCCTGGAGCACTGACTCGATCATTACCCTCAGGATCACTGCCACCGTAATCCCTGTTATGAACACTGACTCCATGGTTCCTGTCAGGGCCACTGACTCTGTGATCACTGCCAGGAACACTGGCAGCACGATCACCGTCAGGACCACTGTCACCACGATCACGGTCAGGACCACTGACTCCATGATCCCTGCCACGGACACTGATTCTATGATCAGCACCATGACCATTGACACCATGATCCCTGCCAGGACCACTGACTCCATGATCCCTCTCAGGACCACTGTCTCCATGATCAATGTCAGGACCACTATCTCCATGATCACTGCCAGGACCACTGACTCCATGATCACTGACAGGACCACTGACTCCATGATCACTGCCAGGACCACTGACTCCATGATCACCGCTGGGACCACTGACTCCATGATCACAGTCAGGACACTGACTCCATGGTCACCGCCAGGACCACTGATTCCATGATCACTGCCAGGACCACTGTCTCTCATGATCACTGCCAGGACCACTGACTCCATAATCACTATTAGGACCACTATCTCTATGACAACCGCCAGGTCCACTGACTCCTTGATCACAGTCACGACCACTGACTCCATGGTCACCGCCAGGACCACTAACTCCATGATCACCGCCAGGACCACTGACTGCAAGATCACTGCCAGGACCACTGACTCCATGATCACAGTCAGGACCACTGACTCCATGGTCACCGCCAGGACCACTAACTCCATGATCACAGCCAAGCCCACTGTCTCCATGAGAACTGCCATGACCCATGACTCCTGATCACTGCCAGGACCACTGACTCCATGATCACAGTCAGGACCACTGTCTCCATGATCACTGCCAGGACCACTGACTCCATGATCATAGTCAGGACCACTGACTCCATGATCACCGGTCAGAGCACTGACTCCATATTAACTGCCAGAATCACTGACTCTGTGATCACTGCCAGGACCACTGACAGCACAATCACCGTCAGGACCACTGTCACCACGATCACGGTCAGGACCACTGTCACCACGATCACGGTCAGGACCACTGATTCCATAATCACTATCAGGACCACTATCTCCATGATCACCGCCAGGACCACTGACTCCTTGATCACAGTCAGGACACTGACTCCATGGTCACCGCCAGGACCACTGATTCCATGATCACCGCCAGGACCACTGTCTCTAATGATCACTGCCAGGACCACTGACTCCATAATCACTATTAGGACCACTATCTCCATGACAACCGCCAGGTCCACTGATTCCTTGATCACAGTCACGACCACTGACTCCATGGTCACCGCCAGGACCACTAACTCCATGATCACCGCCAGGACCACTGACTGCAAGATCACTGCCAGGACCACTGACTCCTTGATCACAGTCAGGACCACTGACTCCATGGTCACCGCCAGGACCACTAACTCCATGATCACAGCCAGGACCACTGTCTCCATGAGAACTGCCATGACCACAGACTCCATGATCCCTGTCAGGACCACAGACCCCATGATCCCTGTCAGGACCACTGACTCCATAATCACCGCCAGGACCACTGACTGCATGATCACCGGCAGGACCACTGACTCCGTGATTACTATCAGGACCACTGACTCCATGATCACCGCCAGGACCACTGACTGCAAGATCACAGTCAGGACCACTGTCTCCATGATCACCGCCAGGACCACTGACTCCATGATCACAGTCAGGACCACTGTCTCCATGATCACTGCCAGGAGCACTGACTCCATGATCACCAGTCAGAGCACTGACTCCATATTAACCGCCAGAATCACTGACTCTGTGATCAGTGCCAGGACCACTGACAGAACGTTCACCGTCAGGACCACTGTCACCACGATCACCGCCAGGACCACTGTCTCCATGATCACCCTCAGGACCACTGACTCCATGATCACTGCCAGGACCACTGACTCCATGATCACTGTCAGGACCAACTGTCTCCATGATCACCGCCGGGACCACAGATTCCATGATCCCTGTCAGGACCACAGACCCCATGATCCCTGTCAGGACCACTGACTCCATAATCACCGCCAGGACCACTGACTGCATGATCACCGGCAGGACCACTGACTCCGTGATTACTATCAGGACCACTGACTCCATGATCACTATCAGGACCACTGACTCCGTGATTCCTATCAGGACCACTGACTCCGTGATTACTATCAGGACCACTGACTCCATGATCACTGTCAGGACCACTGACATGATGATTACTGCCAGGACCACTGACTCCATGATCCCCTTCAGGACCACTGAATCAGTGATCACCGCCAGGACCACTGCCTCCATGGTCACCACCAGGACCACTGACTCCATGATCACTATCAGGACCACAGACTCCATGGTCACTATCAGGACCACTGACGCCGTGATTACTATCAGGACCACTGACTCCATGATCACAGTCAGGACCACTGACTCCATGATCACTGCCAGGACCACTGAATCCATGATCACCGCCAGGACCACTGACTCCATGATCACCGCCAGGACCACTGACTCCAGGATCCCTGTCAGGACCACTGACTCCGTGATCACTGCAAGGACCACTGACCCCATGATCACTGCCGGGACCACTGACTCCAGGATCATCACCAGGACCACTGACTCCATGATCCCCGCACGGACCACTGACTCCGTGATCACTGCAAGGACCACTTACTCCATTATCATCGCCAGGACCACTGACTGCATGATAACTGGCAGGACCACTGACTCCGTGATTACTATCAGGACCACTGACTCCATGATCACCACCAGGACCACTGACTCCATGATCCCTGTCAGGACCACTGACTCCATGATCACAGTCAGGACCACTGTCATGATGATTACCGCCAGGACCACTGTCTCCATGATCACTGCCAGGACCACTGACACCGTGATCACTGTCAGGACCACTGACTCCATGATCGTCGTTCAGACCTCTGACTCCATGACCACCACCAGGACCACCTACTCCATGAGCACCGCTGGGACCACAGACTCCATGATACCTGTCAGGACCACTCACTCCATGATCACCGCCAGGACCACTCACTCCATGATCACCGCCAGGACCACTGATTCCATGATCACCGCCAGGACCACTGACTCCATGATCGCTGTCAGGACCACTGACTCCATGATCACCACCAGGACCACAGACTCCATGATCACTGCCAGCACCACTGACTCCATGATCCATGTCAGGACCACTGACACAATGATCACTGCCAGGACTACTGAATCCATGATCACTGCCAGGACCACTGACTCCATGATCACTGCCAGGACCACTGACTCCTTGATCACCGTCAGGATCACAGACTCCAGGATCCCTGTCAGGACCACTGATTCCATGATCACCGCCAGGACCACAGACTCCATGATCACTGCCAGGACCACTGATTCCATGATCACCGCCAGAACCTCTGACTCCATGATCACCGCCAGGACCACTGACTCCATAATCACTGTTAGGACCACTATCTCCATGATAACCGCCAGGACCACTAATTCCATGTTCACCGCCAGGACCACTGACTCTGTGATCACAGTCAGGACCACTGTCTCCATGATCACTGCCAGGACCACTGACTCCATGATCACAGTCAGGACCACTGTCTCCATGATCACTGCCAGGACCACTGACTCCATGATCACCGGTCAGAGCACTGACTCCATATTAACCGCCAGATTCATTGACTCTGTGATCACTGCCAGGACCATTGACAGCACGATCACCGTCAGGACCACTGTCACCACGATCACGGTCAGGACCACTGACTCCATGATCACCGCCAGAACCACTGATTCCATGATCACAGTCAGGACCATTGTCTCCATGATCACTGCCAGGACCACTGAATCCATGATCACCGCCAGGACCACTGACTCCATGATCACCGCCAGGACCACTGACTCCATGATCCCTGTCAGGACCACTGACTCCATGATCACTGCAAGGACCACTGACTCCATGATCACCACCAGGACCACTGACTCCATGTTCACTGCCCGGACAATTGACTCCATGATCCCTGCCAGGACCACTGACGCCATGATCACCGCCTGGAGCACTGACATGATGATTACCCTCAGGATCACTGCCAAACTCCATAATCCATGTCAGGACCACTGACACAATGATCACTGCCAGGACTACTGAATCTATGATCACTGCCAGGACCACTGACTCCATGATCACTGCCAGGACCACTGACACCACGATCACCGTCAGGGCCACTGATACCACGAGCACCGTCAGGACCACTGACTCCATGATCGCCGCTAGGACCACTGACCCGATGATCACCTCCAGGACCACTGACTCCATGTTCACTGCCCGGACAATTGACTCCATGATCCCTGCCAGGACCACTGACGCCATGATCACCGCCTGGAGCACTGACATGATGATTACCCTCAGGATCACTGCCACCATAATCCCTGTTAGGAACACTGACTCCATGGTTCCTGTCAGGACCACTGACATCGTGATCACTGTCAGGATCACTGAGTCCATGATCACTGCCAGGACCACTGACTCAATGATCTCCACCAGCACCACTGACTCCAAGATCGTCACGCTGACCACTGACTCCATGATCACCGCCTGGAGCACTGACTCCAAGATCGTCACGCTGACCACTGACTCCATGATCACCGCCTGGAGCACTGACTCCATGATCATCGCCAGGACCACTGACTCCATGACCACGGCCAGGACCACTGACTCCATGATCACTGCCAGGACCACTGACTCCATGATCACTGACAGGACAACTGACTCCATGATCACTGCCAGCACCACTGACTCCATGATCGTCGCACGGACCACTGACTCCATGACCACCGCCAGGAGCACTGACTCCATGATCGTCGCACGGACCACTGACTCCATGATCACCGGCAGGAGCACTGACTCCATGATCACTGCCAGGACGACTGAATCCATGATCACTGCTAGGACAACTGACTCTGTGATCACTGTCAGGACCACTGACTCCATGATCACCGCCAGGACCACTGACTCTGTGATCACTGTCAGGACCACTGACTCCATAATCACCGCCAGGACCACTGACTGCATGATCACTGCCAGCACCACTGACTCCGTGATCACAGTCAGGACCACTGACTCCATGATCACCGGTCAGAGCACTGACTCCATATTAACCGCCAGAATCACTGACTCTGTGATCACTGCCAGGACCACTGACAGCACAATCCCCATCAGGACCACTGTCACCACGATCACGGTCAGGACCACTGACTCCATGATCACCGCCAGGACCACTGACTCCATGATCCCTGCCACGAACACTGATTCCATGATCAGCACCATGACCACTGACACCATGATCCCTGCCAGGACCACTGACTCCATGATCCCTCTCAGGACCACTGTCTCCATGATCAATGTCAGGACCACTATCTTCATGATCACCGCCAGGACCACTGACTCCATGATCACTGCCAGGACCACTGATTCCATGATCACTGCCAGGTCCACTGTCTCCATGATCACCGCTGTGACCACTGATTCCATGATCACAGTCAGGACACTGACTCCATGGTCACCGCCAGGACCACTGATTCCATGATTACTGCCAGGACCACTGTCTCTAATGATCACTGCAGGACCACTGACTCCATAATCACTATGAGGACCACTATCTCCATGATAACTGCCAGGACCACTGACTCCTTGATCACAGTAACGACCACTGACTCCATGGACACCGCCAGGACCACTAACTCCATGATCACCGCCAGGACCACGGACTGCAAGATCACTGCCAGGACCACTGACTCCATGATCACAGTCAGGACCATTGTCTCCATGATCACTGCCAGGACCACTGACTCCATGATCACAGTCAGGACCACTGACTCCATGATCACCGGTCAGAGCACTGACTCCATATTAACCGCCAGAATCACTGACTCTGTGATCACTGCCAGGACCATTGACAGCACGATCACCGTCAGGACCACTGTCACCACAATCACGGTCAGGACCACTGACTCCATGATCACCGCTAGGACCACTGACTACATGATCACAGTCAGGACCACTGTCTCCATGATCACTGCCAGGACCACTGAATCCATGATTACCGCCAGGACCACTGACTCCATGATCACCGCCAGGACCACTGACTCCATGATCCCTGTCAGGACCACTGACTCCGTGATCACTGCAAGGACCACTGACTCCATGATCACCGCCAGGACCACTGACTCCAGGATTACCACCAGGACCACTGACTCCATGATCACCGCACGGACCACTGACTCCGTGATCACTGCAAGGACCATTGACTCCATGATCACTATCAGGACTACTGACTCCGTGATTACTATCAGGACCACTGACTCCATGATCACTATCGGGACCACTGACTCCGTGGTTACTATCAGGACCACTGACTCCGTGATTACTATCAGGACCACTGACTCCATGATCACCGGTCAGAGCACTGACTCCATATTAACCGCCAGAATCACTGACTCTGTGATCACTGCCAGGACCATTGACAGCACGATCACCGTCAGGACCACTGTCACCACAATCACGGTCAGGACCACTGACTCCATGATCACCGCTAGGACCACTGACTACATGATCACAGTCAGGACCACTGTCTCCATGATCACTGCCAGGACCACTGAATCCATGATTACCGCCAGGACCACTGACTCCATGATCACCGCCAGGACCACTGACTCCATGATCCCTGTCAGGACCACTGACTCCGTGATCACTGCAAGGACCACTGACTCCATGATCACCGCCAGGACCACTGACTCCAGGATTACCACCAGGACCACTGACTCCATGATCACCGCACGGACCACTGACTCCGTGATCACTGCAAGGACCATTGACTCCATGATCACTATCAGGACTACTGACTCCGTGATTACTATCAGGACCACTGACTCCATGATCACTATCGGGACCACTGACTCCGTGGTTACTATCAGGACCACTGACTCCGTGATTACTATCAGGACCACTGACTCCATGATCACCGGTCAGAGCACTGACTCCATATTAACCGCCAGAATCACTGACTCTGTGATCACTGCCAGAACCACTGACAGCACGATCACCGTCAGGACCACTGTCACCACAATCACGGTCAGGACCACTGACTCCAGGATTACCACCAGGACCACTGACTCCATGATCACCGCACGGACCACTGACTCCGTGATCACTGCAAGGACCATTGACTCCATGATCACTATCAGGACAACTGACTCCGTGATTACTATCAGGACCACTGACTCCATGATCACTATCGGGACCACTGACTCCGTGATTACTATCAGGACCACTGACTCTATGATCACTGTCAGGACCACTGACATGATGATTACCGCCAGGACCACTGACTCCATGATCCACTTCAGGACCACTGAATCAGTGATCACCGCCAGGACCACTGCCTCCATGGTCACCACCAGGACCACAGACTCCATGATCACTGACAGCACCACTGACTCCAAGATCGTCATTCAGACCACTGACTCCATGACCACCGCCAGGAACAACTACTCCATGATCACCGCCGGTACCACAGACTCCATGATCCCTGTCAGGACAACTGACTCCATGATAACTGCCAGCACCACTGACTCCATGATCATCGCACGGACCTCTGACTCCATGACCACCGCCAGGAGCACTGACTCCATGATCACCGCCAGGACGACTGAATCCATGATCACTGCTAGGACAACTGACTCTGTGATCACTGTCAGGACCACTGACTCCATGTTCACCGCCAGGACCACTGACTCTGTGATCACCGCCAGGACCACTGACTCCGTGATCACTGACAGGACAACTGACTCCATGATCACTGCCAGCACCACTGACTCCATGATCGTCGCACGGACCACTGACTCCATGACCACCGCCAGGACGACTGAATCCATGATCACTGCTAGGACAACTGACTCTGTGATCACTGTCAGGACCACTGACTCCATGATCACCGCCAGGACCACTGGCTCTGTGATCACTGTCAGGACCACTGACTCCATAATCACCGCCAGGACCACTGACTCCATGATCACTGCCAGCACCACTGACTCCATGATCACAGTCAGGACCACTGACTCCATGATCACCGGTCAGAGCACTGACTCCATATCAACCGCCAGAATCACTGACTCTGTGATCACTGCCAGGAGCACTGACAGCACGATCACCGTCAGGACCACTGTCACCACGATCACGGTCAGGACCACTGACTCCATGATCACCGCCAGGACCACTGACTCCATGATCCCTGCCACGAACACTGATTCCATGATCAGCACCATGACCACTGACACCATGATCCCTGCCAGGACCACTGACTCCATGATCCCTCTCAGGACCACTGTCTCCATGATCAATGTCAGGACCACTATCTCCATGATCACCGCCAGGACCACTGACTCCATGATCACTGCCAGGACCACTGACTCCATGATCACTGCCAGGTCCACTGACTCCATGATCACCGCTGGGACCACTGACTCCATGATCACAGTCAGGACACTGACTCCATGGTCACCGCCAGGACCACTAAGTCCATGATCACTGCCAGGACCACTGTCTCTAATGATCACTGCCAGGACCACTGACTCCATAATTACTATGAGGACCACTATCTCCATGATAACTGCCAGGACCACTGACTCCTTGATCACAGTCACGACCACTGACTCCATGGTCACCGCCAGGACCACTAACTCCATGATCACCGCCAGGACCACTGACTGCAAGATCACTGCCAGGACCACTGTCTCCATGATCACTGCCAGGACCACTGACTCCATGATCACAGTCAGGACCACTGACTCCATGATCACCGGTCAGAGCACTGACTCCATATTAACCGCCAGAATCACTGACTCTGTGATCACTGACAGGACCACTGACAGCACGATCACCGTCAGGACCACTGTCACCACAATCATGGTCAGGACCACTGACTCCATGATCACCGCCAGGACCACTGACTACATGATCACAGTCAGGACCACAGACTCCATGATCACTGCCAGCACCACTGACTCCATGATCACCGCCGGTACCACAGACTCCATGATCCCTGTCAGGACAACTGACTCCATGATAACTGCCAGCACCACTGACTCCATGACCACCGCCAGGAGCACTGACTCCATGATCACCGCCAGGACGACTGAATCCATGATGACTGCTAGGACAACTGACTCTGTGATCACTGTCAGGACCATTGACTCCATGATCACCGCCAGGACCACTGACTCTGTGATCACTGTCAGGACCACTGACTCCATAATCACCGCCAGGACCACTGACTCCATGATCACCGCACCGACCACTGACTCCGTGATCACTGCAAGGACCATTGACTCCATGATCACTATCAGGACTACTGACTCCGTGATTACTATCAGGACCACTGACTCCATGATCACTATCGGGACCACTGACTCCGTGATTACTATCAGGACCACTGACTCCGTGATTACTATCAGGACCACTGACTCCATGATCACCGGTCAGAGCACTGACTCCATATTAACCGCCAGAATCACTGACTCTGTGATCACTGCCAGGACCACTGTCACCACGATCACGGTCAGGACCACTGACTCCATGATCACATCCAGGACCACTGACTCCATGATCCCTGCCACGAACACTGATTCCATGATCAGCACCATGACCACTGACACCATGATCCCTGCCAGGACCACTGACTCCATGATCCCTCTCAGGACCACTGTCTCCATGATCAATGTCAGGACCACTATCTTCATGATCACCGCCAGGACCACTGACTCCATGATCACTGCCAGGACCACTGATTCCATGATCACTGCCAGGTCCACTGACTCCATGATCACCGCTGTGACCACTGACTCCATGATCACAATCAGGATACTGACTCCATGGTCACCGCCAGGACCACTGATTCCATGATTACTGCCAGGAACACTGTCTCTAATGATCACTGCAGGACCACTGACTCCATAATCACTATGAGGACCACTATCTCCATGATAACTGCCAGGACCACTGACTCCTTGATCACAGTCACGACCACTGACTCCATGGACACCGCCTGGGGCACTAACTCCATGATCACCGCCAGGACCACTGACTGCAAGATCACTGCCAGGACCACTGACTCCATGATCACAGTCAGGACCACTGACTCCATGATCACCGGTCAGAGCACTGACTCCATATTAACCGCCAGAATCACTGACTCTGTGATCACTGCCAGGACCACTGACAGCACGACCACCGTCAAGACCACTGTCACCACAATCACGGTCAGGACCACTGACTCCATGATCACCGCCAGGACCACTGACTACATGATCACAGTCAGGACCACTGACTCCATGATCACTGCCAGGACCACTGAATCCATGATTACCGCCAGGACCACTGACTCCATGATCACCGCCAGGACCACTGACTCCATGATCCCTGTCAGGACCACTGACTCCGTGATCACTGCAAGGACCACTGACTCCATGATCACCGCCAGGACCACTGACTCCATGATCACTGCCAGGACCACTGATTCCATGATCACTGCCAGGTCCACTGACTCCATGATCACCGCTGTGACCACTGACTCCATGATCACAATCAGGATACTGACTCCATGGTCACCGCCAGGACCACTGATTCCATGATTACTGCCAGGAACACTGTCTCTAATGATCACTGCAGGACCACTGACTCCATAATCACTATGAGGACCACTATCTCCATGATAACTGCCAGGACCACTGACTCCTTGATCACAGTCACGACCACTGACTCCATGGACACCGCCTGGGGCACTAACTCCATGATCACCGCCAGGACCACTGACTGCAAGATCACTGCCAGGACCACTGACTCCATGATCACAGTCAGGACCACTGACTCCATGATCACCGGTCAGAGCACTGACTCCATATTAACCGCCAGAATCACTGACTCTGTGATCACTGCCAGGACCACTGACAGCACGACCACCGTCAAGACCACTGTCACCACAATCACGGTCAGGACCACTGACTCCATGATCACCGCCAGGACCACTGACTACATGATCACAGTCAGGACCACTGACTCCATGATCACTGCCAGGACCACTGAATCCATGATTACCGCCAGGACCACTGACTCCATGATCACCGCCAGGACCACTGACTCCATGATCCCTGTCAGGACCACTGACTCCGTGATCACTGCAAGGACCACTGACTCCATGATCACCGCCAGGACCACTGACTCCAGGATTACCACCAGGACCACTGACTCCATGATCACCGCACGGACCACTGACTCCGTGATCACTGCAAGGACCATGGACTCCATGATCACTATCAGGACTACTGACTCCGTGATTATTATCAGGACCACTGACTCCATGATCACTATCGGGACCACTGACTCCGTGTTTACTCTCAGGACCACTGACTCCGTGATTACTATCAGGACCACTGACTCCATGATCACCGGTCAGAGCACTGACTCCATATTAACCGCCAGAATCACTGACTCTGTGATCACTGCCAGGACCACTGTCACCACGATCACGGTCAGGACCACTGACTCCATGATCACAGCCAGGACCACTGACTCCATGATCCCTGCCACGAACACTGATTCCATGATCAGCACCATGACCACTGACACCATGATCCCTGCCAGGACCACTGACTCCATGATCCCTCTCAGGACCACTGTCTCCATGATCAATGTCAGGACCACTATCTTCATGATCACCGCCAGGACCACTGACTCCATGATCACTGCCAGGACCACTGATTCCATGATCACTGCCAGGTCCACTGACTCCATGATCACCGCTGTGACCACTGACTCCATGATCACAATCAGGACACTGACTCCATGGTCACCGCCAGGACCACTGATTCCATGATTACTGCCAGGACCACTGTCTCTAATGATCACTGCAGGACCACTGACTCCATAATCACTATGAGGACCACTATCTCCATGATAACTGCCAGGACCACTGACTCCTTGATCACAGTCACGACCACTGACTCCATGGACACCGCCAGGACCACTAACTCCATGATCACCGCCAGGACCACTGACTGCAAGATCACTGCCAGGACCACTGACTCCATGATCACAGTCAGGACCATTGTCTCCATGATCACTGCCAGGACCACTGACTCCATGATCACAGTCAGGACCACTGACTCCATGATCACCGGTCAGAGCACTGACTCCATATTAACCGCCAGAATCACTGACTCTGTGATCACTGCCAGGATCACTGACAGCACGATCACCGTCAAGACCACTGTCACCACAATCACGGTCAGGACCACTGACTCCATGATCACCGCCAGGACCACTGACTACATGATCACAGTCAGGACCACTGTCTCCATGATCACTGCCAGGACCACTGAATCCATGATTACCGCCAGGACCACTGACTCCATGATCACCGCCAGGACCACTGACTCCATGATCCCTGTCAGGACCACTGACTCCGTGATCACTGCAAGGACCACTGACTCCATGATCACCGCACGGACCACTGACTCCGTGATCAATGCAAGGACCATTGACTCCATGATCACTATCAGGACTACTGACTCCGTGATTACTATCAGGACCACTGACTCCATGATCACTATCGGGACCACTGACTCCGTGTTTACTATCAGGACCACTGACTCCGTGATTACTATCAGGACCACTGACTCCATGATCACTGTCAGGACCACTGACATGATGATTACCGCCAGGACCACTGACTACATGATCACAGTCAGGACCACTGTCTCCATGATCACTGCCAGGACCACTGAATCCATGATTACCGCCAGGACCACTGACTCCATGATCACCGCCAGGACCACTGACTCCATGATCCCTGTCAGGACCACTGACTCCGTGATCACTGCAAGGACCACTGACTCCATGATCACCGCCAGGACCACTGACTCCAGGATTACCACCAGGACCACTGACTCCATGATCACCGCACGGACCACTGACTCCGTGATCACTGCAAGGACCATTGACTCCATGATCACTATCAGGACTACTGACTCCGTGATTATTATCAGGACCACTGACTCCATGATCACTATCGGGACCACTGACTCCGTGTTTACAATCAGGACCACTGACTCCGTGATTACTATCAGGACCACTGACTCCATGATCACCGGTCAGAGCACTGACTCCATATTAACCGCCAGAATCACTGACTCTGTGATCACTGCCAGGACCACTGTCACCACGATCACGGTCAGGACCACTGTCTCCATGATCACAGCCAGGACCACTGACTCCATGATCCCTGCCACGAACACTGATTCCATGATCAGCACCATGACCACTGACACCATGATCCCTGCCAGGACCACTGACTCCATGATCCCTCTCAGGACCACTGTCTCCATGATCAATGTCAGGACCACTATCTTCATGATCACCGCCAGGACCACTGACTCCATGATCACTGCCAGGACCACTGATTCCATGATCACTGCCAGGTCCACTGACTCCATGATCACCGCTGTGACCACTGACTCCATGATCACAATCAGGACACTGACTCCATGGTCACCGCCAGGACCACTGATTCCATGATTACTGCCAGGACCACTGTCTCTAATGATCACTGCAGGACCACTGACTCCATAATCACTATGAGGACCACTATCTCCATGATAACTGCCAGGACCACTGACTCCTTGATCACAGTCACGACCACTGACTCCATGGACACCGCCTGGGGCACTAACTCCATGATCACCGCCAGGACCACTGACTGCAAGATCACTGCCAGGACCACTGACTCCATGATCACAGTCAGGACCATTGTCTCCATGATCACTGCCAGGACCACTGACTCCATGATCACAGTCAGGACCACTGACTCCATGATCACCGGTCAGAGCACTGACTCCATATTAACCGCCAGAATCACTGACTCTGTGATCACTGCCAGGACCACTGACAGCACGATCACCGTCAAGACCACTGTCACCACAATCACGGTCAGGACCACTGACTCCATGATCACCGCCAGGACCACTGACTACATGATCACAGTCAGGACCACTGTCTCCATGATCACTGCCAGGACCACTGAATCCATGATTACCGCCAGGACCACTGACTCCATGATCACCGCCAGGACCACTGACACCATGATCCCTGTCAGGACCACTGACTCCGTGATCACTGCAAGGACCACTGACTCCATGATCACCGCACGGACCACTGACTCCGTGATCACTGCAAGGACCATTGACTCCATGATCACTATCAGGACTACTGACTCCGTGATTACTATCAGGACCACTGACTCCATGATCACTATCGGGACCACTGACTCCGTGTTTACTATCAGGACCACTGACTCCGTGATTACTATCAGGACCACTGACTCCATGATCACTGTCAGGACCACTGACATGATGATTACCGCCAGGACCACTGACTCCATGATCCACTTCAGGACCACTGAATCAGTGATCACCGCCAGGACCACTGCCTCCATGGTCACCACCAGGACCACAGACTCCATGATCACTGCCAGCACCACTGACTCCAAGATCGTCGTTCAGACCACTGACTCCATGACCACCGCCAGGACCACCTACTGCATGATCACCGCCGGTACCACAGACTCCATGATCCCTGTCAGGACAACTGACTCCATGATAACTGCCAGCACCACTGACTCCATGATCATCGCACGGACCTCTGACTCCATGACCACCGCCAGGAGCACTGACTCCATGATCACCGCCAGGACGACTGAATCCATGATCACTGCTAGGACAACTGACTCTGTGATCACTGTCAGGACCACTGACTCCATGTTCACCGCCAGGACCACTGACTCTGTGATCACCGCCAGGACCACTGACTCCATGATCACTGACAGGACAACTGACTCCATGATCACTGCCAGCACCACTGACTCCATGATCGTCGCACGGACCACTGACTCCATGACCACCGCCAGGAGCACTGACTCCATGATCACCGCCAGGACGAATGAATCCATGATCACTGCTAGGACAACTGACTCTGTGATCACTGTCAGGACCACTGACTCCATGATCACCGCTAGGTCCACTGACTCTGTGATCACTGTCAGGACCACTGACTCCATAATCACCGCCAGGACCACTGACTCCATGATCACTGCCAGCACCACTGACTCCATGATCACAGTCAGGACCACTGACTCCATGATCACCGGTCAGAGCACTGACTCCATATCAACCGCCAGAATCACTGACTCTGTGATCACTGCCAGGAACACTGGCAGCACGATCACTGTCAGGACCACTGTCACCACGATCACGGTCAGGACCACTGACTCCATGATCACCGCCAGGACCACTGACTCCATGATCCCTGCCACGAACACTGATTCCATGATCAGCACCATGACCACTGACACCATGATCCCTGCCAGGACCACTGACTCCATGATCCCTCTCAGGACCACTGTCTCCATGATCAATGTCAGGACCACTATCTCCATGATCACCGCCAGGACCACTGACTCCATGATCACTGCCAGGACCACTGACTCCATGATCACTGCCAGGACCACTGACTCCATGATCACCGCTGGGACCACTGACTCCATGATCACAGTCAGGACACTGACTCCATGGTCACCGCCAGGACCACTAAGTCCATGATCACTGCCAGGACCACTGACTCCATAATTACTATGAGGACCACGATCTCCATGATAACTGCCAGGACCACTGACTCCTTGATCACAGTCACGACCACTGTCTCCATGATCACTGCCAGGACCACTGACTCCATGATCACCGCCAGGACCACTGACTACATGATCACAGTCAGGACCACTGTCTCCATGATCACTGCCAGGAACACTGACTCCATGATTACCGCCAGGACCACTGACTCCATGATCACCGCCAGGACCACTGACTCCATGATCCACTAAGGACCACTGAATCAGTGATGACCGCCAGGACCACTGCCTCCATGGTCACCACCAGGACCACAGACTCCATGATCACTGCCAGCACCACTGACTCCATGATCACCGCCGGTACCACAGACTCCATGATCCCTGTCAGGACAACTGACTCCATGATAACTGCCAGCACCACCGACTCCATGATCGTCGCACGGACCACTGACTCCATGACCACCGCCAGGAGCACTGACTCCATGATCACCGCCAGGACCACTGTCTCCATGATCATCGCCAGGACCACTGACTCCATGATCACCGCCAGGACCACTGACTACATGATCACAGTCAGGACCACTGTCTCCATGATCACTGCCAGGAACACTGACTCCATGATTACCGCCAGGACCACTGACTCCATGATCACCGCCAGGACCACTGACTCCATGATCCACTAAGGACCACTGAATCAGTGATGACCGCCAGGACCACTGCCTCCATGGTCACCACCAGGACCACAGACTCCATGATCACTGCCAGCACCACTGACTCCATGATCACCGCCGGTACCACAGACTCCATGATCCCTGTCAGGACAACTGACTCCATGATAACTGCCAGCACCACCGACTCCATGATCGTCGCACGGACCGCTGACTCCATGACCACCGCCAGGAGCACTGACTCCATGATCACCGCCAGGACCACTGTCTCCATGATCATCGCCAGGACCACTGACTCCATGATCACCGCCAGGACGACTGAATCCATGATCACCGCCAGGATTACTGAATCCTTGATCACTGCTAGGACAACTGACTCTGTATTCACTGTCAGGACCACTGACTCCATGATCACCGCCTGGGGCACTGACTCCATGATCATCGCCAGGACCACTGACTCCATGACCACCGCCAGGACGACTGAATCCATGATCACCGCCAGGACGACTGAATCCATGATCACTGCTAGGACAACTGACTCTGTGATCACTGTCAGGACCACTAACTCCATGATCACCGCCAGGACCACTGACTCCATGACCACCGCCAGGACCACTGTCTCCATGATCACCGCCCGGACCACTGACTCCGTGATCACTGACAGGACCACTGACTCCATGATCACTGCCAGCACAACTGACTCCATGATCGTCGCACGGACCACTGACTCCATGACCATCGCCAGGAGCACTGACTCCATGATCACTGCCAGGACGACTGAATCCATGATCACTGCTAGGACAACTGACTCTGTGATCACTGTCAGGACCACTGACTCCATGATCACCGCCAGGACAACTGACTCCATGATCACTGCCTGGACCACTGACTCCATGATCACCGGTCAGAGCACTGACTCCATATTAACCGCCAGAATCACGGACTCTGTGATCACTGACAGGACCACTGACAGCACGATCACCGTCAGGACCACTGTCACCACAATCATGGTCAGGACCACTGACTCCATGATCACCGCCAGGACCACTGACTACATGATCACAGTCAAGACCACTGTCTCCATGATCACTGCAGGAACACTGAATCCACGATTACCGCCAGGACCACTGACTCCATGATCACCGCCAGGACCACTGACTCCATGATCCACTTCAGGACCACTGAATCAGTGATCACCGCCAGGACCACTGCCTCCATGGTCACCACCAGGACCACAGACTCCATGATCACTGCCAGCACCACTGACTCCAAGATCGTCGTTCAGACCACTGACTCCATGACCACCGCCAGGACCACCTACTGCATGATCACCGCCGGTACCACAGACTCCATGATCCCTGTCAGGACAACTGACTCCATGATAACTGCCAGCACCACTGACTCCATGATCATCGCACGGACCTCTGACTCCATGACCACCGCCCGGAGCACTGACTCCATGATCACCGCCAGGACGACTGAATCCATGATCACTGCTAGGACAACTGACTCTGTGATCACTGTCAGGACCACTGACTCCATGTTCACCGCCAGGACCACTGACTCTGTGATCACCGCCAGGACCACTGACTCCGTGATCACTGACAGGACAACTGACTCCATGATCACTGCCAGCACCACTGACTCCATGATCGTCGCACGGACCACTGACTCCATGACCACCGCCAGGAGCACTGACTCCATGATCACCGCCAGGACGACTGAATCCATGATCACTGCTAGGACAACTGACTCTGTGATCACTGTCAGGACCACTGACTCCATGATCACCGCCAGGACCACTGACTCTGTGATCACCGCTGGGACCACTGACTCCATGATCACCGCTGGGACCACTGACTCCATGATCACAGTCAGGACACTGACTCCATGGTCACCGCCAGGACCACTAAGTCCATGATCACTGCCAGGACCACTGTCTCTAATGATCACTGCCAGGACCACTGACTCCATAATTACTATGAGGACCACTATCTCCATGATAACTGCCAGGACCACTGACTCCTTGATCACAGTCACGACCACTGACTCCATGGTCACCGCCAGGACCACTAACTCCATGATCACCGCCAGGACCACTGACTGCAAGATCACTGCCAGGACCACTGTCTCCATAATCACTGCCAGGACCACTGACTCCATGATCACAGTCAGGACCACTGACTCCATGATCACCGGTCAGAGCACTGACTCCATATTAACCGCCAGAATCACTGACTCTGTGATCACTGACAGGACCACTGACAGCACGATCACCGTCAGGACCACTGTCACCACAATCATGGTCAGGACCACTGACTCCATGATCACCGCCAGGACCACTGACTCCATGATCCACTAAGGACCACTGAATCAGTGATCACCGCCAGGACCACTGCCTCCATGATCACCGCCGGTACCACAGACTCCATGATCCCTGTCAGGACAACTGACTCCATGATAACTGCCAGCACCACTGACTCCATGACCACCGCCAGGAGCACTGACTCCATGATCACCGCCAGGACGACTGAATCCATGATGACTGCTAGGACAACTGACTCTGTGATCACTGTCAGGACCATTGACTCCATGATCACCGCCAGGACCACTGACTCTGTGATCGCTGTCAGGACCACTGACTCCATAATCACCGCCAGGACCACTGACTCCATGATCACTGCCAGCACCACTGACTCCATGATCACCGCACGGACCACTGACTCCGTGATCACTGCAAGGACCATTGACTCCATGATCACTATCAGGACTACTGACTCCGTGATTACTATCAGGACCATTGACTCCATGATCACTATCGGGACCACTGACTCCGTGATTACTATCAGGACCACTGACTCCGTGATTACTATCAGGACCACTGACTCCATGATCACCGGTCAGAGCACTGACTCCATATTAACCGCCAGAATCACTGACTCTGTGATCACTGCCAGGACCACTGTCACCACGATCACGGACAGGACCACTGACTCCATGATCACAGCCAGGACCACTGACTCCATGATCCCTGCCACGAACACTGATTCCATGATCAGCACCATGACCACTGACACCATGATCCCTGCCAGGACCACTGACTCCATGATCCCTCTCAGGACCACTGTCTCCATGATCAATGTCAGGACCACTATCTTCATGATCACCGCCAGGACCACTGACTCCATGATCACTGCCAGGACCACTGATTCCATGATCACTGCCAGGTCCACTGACTCCATGATCACCGCTGTGACCACTGACTCCATGATCACAATCAGGACACTGACTCCATGGTCACCGCCAGGACCACTGATTCCATGATTACTGCCAGGACCACTGTCTCTAATGATCACTGCAGGACCACTGACTCCATAATCACTATGAGGACCACTATCTCCATGATAACTGCCAGGACCACTGACTCCTTGATCACAGTCACGACCACTGACTCCATGGACACCGCCAGGACCACTAACTCCATGATCACCGCCAGGACCATTGACTGCAAGATCACTGCCAGGACCACTAACTCCATGATCACAGTCAGGACCATTGTCTCCATGATCACTGCCAGGACCACTGACTCCATGATCACAGTCAGGACCACTGACTCCATGATCACCGGTCAGAGCACTGACTCCATATTAACCGCCAGAATCACTGACTCTGTGATCACTGCCAGGACCACTGACAGCACGATCACCGTCAAGACCACTGTCACCACAATCACGGTCAGGACCACTGACTCCATGATCACCGCCAGGACCACTGACTACATGATCACAGTCAGGACCACTGTCTCCATGATCACTGCCAGGACCACTGAATCCATGATTACCGCCAGGACCACTGACTCCATGATCACCGCCAGGACCACTGACTCCATGATCCCTGTCAGGACCACTGACTCCGTGATCACTGCAAGGACCACTGACTCCATGATCACCGCCAGGACCACTGACTCCAGGATTACCACCAGGACCACTGACTCCATGATCACCGCACGGACCACTGACTCCGTGATCACTGCAAGGACCATTGACTCCATGATCACTATCAGGACTACTGACTCCGTGATTACTATCAGGACCACTGACTCCATGATCACTATCGGGACCACTGACTCCGTGATTACTATCAGGACCACTGACTCCGTGATTACTATCAGGACCACTGACTCCATGATCACTGTCAGGACCACTGACATGATGATTACCGCCAGGACCACTGACTCCATGATCACTGCCAGCACCACTGACTCCATGATCACAGTCAGGACCACTGACTCCATGATCACCGGTCAGAGCACTGACTCCATATCAACCGCCAGAATCACTGACTCTGTGATCACTGCCAGGAGCACTGACAGCACGATCACCGTCAGGACCACTGTCACCACGATCACGGTCAGGACCACTGACTCCATGATCACCGCCAGGACCACTGACTCCATGATCCCTGCCACGAACACTGATTCCATGATCAGCACCATGACCACTGACACCATGATCCCTGCCAGGACCACTGACTCCATGATCCCTCTCAGGACCACTGTCTCCATGATCAATGTCAGGACCACTATCTCCATGATCACCGCCAGGACCACTGACTTCATGATCACTGCCAGGACCACTGACTCCATGATCACTGCCAGGACCACTGACTCCATGATCACCGCTGGGACCACTGACTCCATGATCACAGTCAGGACACTGACTCCATGGTCACCGCCAGGACCACTAAGTCCATGGTCACTGCCAGGACCACTGACTCCATAATTACTATGAGGACCACTATCTCCATGATAACTGCCAGGACCACTGACTCCTTGATCACAGTCACGACCACTGACTCCATGGTCACCGCCAGGACCACTAACTCCATGATCACCGCCAGGACCACTGACTGCAAGATCACTGCCAGGACCACTGTCTCCATGATCACTGCCAGGACCACTGACTCCATGATCACAGTCAGGACCACTGACTCCATGATCACCGGTCAGAGCACTGACTCCATATTAACCGCCAGAATCACTGACTCTGTGATCACTGACAGGACCACAGACAGCACGATCACCGTCAGGACCACTGTCACCACAATCATGGTCAGGACCACTGACTCCATGATCACCGCCAGGACCACTGACTACATGATTCCAGTCAGGACCACTGTCTCCATGATCACTGCCAGGAACACTGACTCCATGATTACCACCAGGACCACAGACTCCATGATCACTGCCAGCACCACTGACTCCAAGATCGTCGTTCAGACCACTGACTCCATGACCACTGCCAGGACCACCTACTGCATGATCACCGCCGCTACCACAGACTCCATGACCCCTGTCAGGACAACTGACTCCATGATAACTGCCAGCACCACTGACTCCATGATCATCGCACGGACCTCTGACTCCATGACCACCGCCAGGAGCACTGACTCCATGATCACCGCCAGGACGACTGAATCCATGATCACTGCTAGGACAACTGACTCTGTGATCACTGTCAGGACCACTGACTCCATGTTCACCGCCAGGACCACTGACTCTGTGATCACCGCCAGGACCACTGACTCCGTGATCACTGACAGGACAACTGACTCCATGATAACTGCCAGCACCACTGACTCCATGATCGTCGCACGGACCACTGACTCCATGACCACCGCCAGGAGCACTGACTCCATGATCACCGCCAGGACGACTGAATCCATGATCACTGCTAGGACAACTGACTCTGTGATCACTGTCAGGACCACTGACTCCATGATCACCGCCAGGACCACTGACTCTGTGATCACTGTCAGGACCACTGACTCCATAATCACCGCCAGGACGACTGAATCCATGATCACTGCCAGGACCACTGACTCCATGATCACTGCCAGCACCACTGACTCCATGATCACAGTCAGGACCACTGACTCCATGATCACCGGTCAGAGCACTGACTCCATATCAACCGCCAGAATCACTGACTCTGTGATCACTGCCAGGAACACTGGCAGCACGATCACCGTCAGGACCACTGTCACCACGATCACGGTCAGGACCACTGACTCCATGATCACCGCCAGGACCACTGACTCCATGATCCCTGCCACGAACACTGATTCCATGATCAGCACCATGACCACTGACACCATGATCCCTGCCAGGACCACTGACTCCATGATCCCTCTCAGGACCACTGTCTCCATGATCAATGTCAGGACCAATATCTCCATGATCACCGCCAGGACCACTGACTCCATGATCACTGCCAGGACCACTGACTCCATGATTACCGCCAGGACCACTGACTCCATGATCACCGCCAGGACCACTGACTCCATGATCCACTAAGGACCACTGAATCAGTGATGACCGCCAGGACCACTGCCTCCATGGTCACCACCAGGACCACAGACTCCATGATCACTGCCAGCACCACTGACTCCATGATCACCGCCGGTACCACAGACTCCATGATCCCTGTCAGGACAACTGACTCCATGATAACTGCCAGCACCACCGACTCCATGATCGTCGCACGGACCACTGACTCCATGACCACCGCCAGGAGCACATGACTCCATGATCACCGCCATGACCACTGACACCATGATCCCTGCCAGCACCACTGACTCCATGATCCCTCTCAGGACGACTGTCTCCATGATCAATGTCAGGACCACTATCTCCATGATCACCGCCAGGACCACTGACTCCATGATCACTGCCAGGACCACTGACTCCATGATCACTGCCACGACCACTGACTCCATGGTCCGCGCCAGGACCACTGATTCCATGATCACTGCCAGGACCACTGTCTCTAATGATCACTGCCAGGACCACTGACTCCATAATCACTCTTAGGGCCACTATCTCCATGATAACCGCCAGGACCACTGACTCCTTGATCACAGTCACGACCACTGACTCCATGGTCACCGCCAGGACCACTAACTCCATGATCACCGCCAGGACCACTGACTGCAAGATCACTGCCAGGACCACTGACTCCATGATCACAGTCAGGACCACTGTCTCCATGATCAGTGCCAGGTCCACTGACTCCATGATCACAGTCAGGACCACTGACTCCATGATCACCGGTCAGAGCACTGACTCTATATTAACCGCCAGAATCACTGACTCTGTGATCAGATTAGATTCGATTAGATTAGATTACAGTGTGGAAACAGGCCCTTCGGCCCAACAAGTCCACACCGCCCCGCCGAAGCGAAACCCACCCATACCCCTACATTTACCCCTTACCTAACACTACGGGCAATTTAGCATGGCCAATTCACCTGACCCTGCACATCTTTTGGACTGTGGGAGGAAACCGGAGCACCCGGAGGAAACCCACGCAGACACGGGGAGAACGTGCAAACTCCACACAGTCAGTCGCCTGAGGCGGGAATTGAACCCGGGTCTCAGGCGCTGTGAGGCAGCAGTGCTAACCACTGTGCCACCGTGCCGCCCACTCCAGTGATCACTGCCAGGACCACTGACAGCACGATCACCGTCAGGACCACTGTCACCACGATTACGGTCAGGACCACTGACTCCATGATCACCGCCAGGACCACTGACGACATGATCACAGTCAGGACCACTGTCTCCATGATCACTACCAGGACCACTGAATTCATGATTACCGCCAGGACCACTGACTCCATGATCACCGCCAGGACCACAGACTCCATGATCACCGCCAGGACCACTGACTCCATGATCACCGCCGGGACCACTGACTCCTTGATCACTGCCAACACCACTGAAACTATGATCGTCATGCTGACCACTGGCTCCATAATCACCGCCAGGGCCACTGACTCCATGATCACTGTCAGGACCACTGACTCCATGATCCCCTTCAGGACCACTGAATCCATGATCACCGCCAGGACGACTGATTCCATGTTCACTGTCTGGATCCCAGACTCCAGGATCCCTGTCAGGACCACTGAATCCAAGATCGCTGCCAGCACCACTGACGCCATGATCACCGCCAGGACCACTGACTCCATTGTCGCCGCTAGGACCACTGACACGATGATCACCGCCAGGACCACTGACTCCATGATCACCGCCAGGACCACTGACTCCATGATCACTGCCCGGACAATTGACTCCATGATCCCTGCCAGGACCACTGACGCCATGATCACCGCCTGGAGCACTGACTCGATGATTTCCCTCAGGATGATTACCCTCATAATCCCTGTTAGGGACACTGACTCCATGGTTCCTGTCAGGGCCACTGACACCGTGGTCACTGTCAGGATCACTGACTCCATGATCACCGCCAGGACCACTGACTCAATGATCACCGCCAGGACCACTGACTCCATGATCGTCACGCTGACCACAGACTCCATGATCACCACCTGGAGCACTGACTCCATGATCATCGCCAGGACCACTGACTCCATGACCACCGCCAGGACCACTGACTCCATGATCACTGCCAGGTCCACTGACTCCATGACCACCGCCAGGACCACTGTCTCCATGATCATCGCCAGGACCACTGACTCCATGATCACCGCCAGGACGACTGAATCCATGATCACCGCCAGGATTACTGAATCCTTGATCACTGCTAGGACAACTGACTCTGTGTTCACTGTCAGGACCACTGACTCCATGATCAACGCCTGGGGCACTGACTCCATGATCATCGCCAGGACCACTGACTCCATGACCACCGCCAGGACGACTGAATCCATGATCACCGCCAGGACGACTGAATCCATGATCACTGCTAGGACAACTGACTCTGTGATCACTGTCAGGACCACTAACTCCATGATCACCGCCAGGACCACTGACTCCATGACCACCGCCAGGACCACTGTCTCCATGATCACCGCCCGGACCACTGACTCCGTGATAACTGACAGGACCACTGACTCCATGATCACTGCCAGCACAACTGACTCCATGATCGTCGCACGGACCACTGACTCCATGACCATCGCCAGGAGCACGAACTCCATGATCACTGCCAGGACGACTGAATCCATGATCACTGCTAGGATAACTGACTCTGTGATCACTGTCAGGACCACTGACTCCATGATCACCGCCAGGACCACTGACTCTGTGATCACTGTCAAGACCACTGACTCCATAATCACCGCCAGGACCACTGACTCCATGATCACTGCCTGGACCACTGACTCCATGATCACCGGTCAGAGCACTGACTCCATATTAACCGCCAGAATCACTGACTCTGTGATCACTGACAGGACCACTGACAGCACGATCACCGTCAGGACCACTGTCACCACAATCATGGTCAGCACCACTGACTCCATGACCACCGCCAGGACCACTGACTCCATGATCACTGCCAGGACCACTGATTCCATGATCACTGCCAGGTCCACTGACTCCATGATCACCGCTGTGACCACTGACTCCATGATCACAGTCAGGACACTGACTCCATGGTCACCGCCAGGACCACTGATTCCATGATTACTGCCAAGTCCACTGTCTCTAAGGATCACTGCAGGACCACTGACTCCATAATCACTATGAGGTCCACTATCTCCATGATAACTGCCAGGACCACTGACTCCTTGATCACAGTCACGACCACTGACTCCATGGACACTGCCAGGACCACTAACTCCATGATCACCGCCAGGACCACTGACTGCAAGATCACTGCCAGGACCACTGACTCCATGATCACAGTCAGGACCATTGTCTCCATGATCACTGCCAGGACCACTGACTCCATGATCACAGTCAGGACCACTGACTCCATGATCACCAGTCAGAGCACTGACTCCATATTAACCGCCAGAATCACTGACTCTGTGATCACTGCCAGGACCACTGACAGCACGATCACCGTCAGGACCACTGTCACCACAATCACGGTCAGGACCACTGACTCCATGATCACCGCCAGGACCACTGACTACATGATCACAGTCAGGACCACTGTCTCCATGATCACTGCCAGGACCACTGAATCCATGATTACCGCCAGGACCACTGACTCCATGATCACCGCCAGGACCACTGACTCCATGATCCCTGTCAGGACCACTGACTCCGTGATCACTGCAAGGACCACTGACTCCATGATCACCGCCAGGACCACTGGCTCCAGGATTACCACCAGGACCACTGACTCCATGATCACCGCACGGACCACTGACTCCGTGATCACTGCAAGGACCATTGACTCCATGATCACTATCAGGACTACTGACTCCGTGATTACTATCAGGACCACTGACTCCATGATCACTATCGGGACCACTGACTCCGTGATTACTATCAGGACCACTGACTCCGTGATTACTATCAGGACCACTGTCATGATGATAACCGCCAGGACCACTGACTCCATGATCCACTTCAGGACCACTGAATCAGTGATCACCGCCAGGACCACTGCCTCCATGGTCACCACCAGGACCACAGACTCCATGATCACTGCCAGCACCACTGACTCCAAGATCGTCGTTCAGACCACTGACTCCATGACCACCGCCAGGACCACCTACTCCATGATCACCGCCGGTACCACTGACTCCGTGATCACTGACAGGACAACTGACTCCATGATCACTGCCAGCACCACTGACTCCATGATCGTCGCACGGACCACTGACTCCATGACCACCGCCAGGAGCACTGACTCCATGATCACCGCCAGGACGACTGAATCCATGATCACTGCTAGGACAACTGACTCTGTGATCACTGTCAGGACCACTGACACCATGATCACCGCCAGGACCACTGACTCTGTGATCACTGTCAGGACCACTGACTCCATAATCACCGCCAGGACCACTGACTCCATGATCACTGCCAGCACCACTGACTCCATGATCACAGTCAGGACCACTGACTCCATGATCACCGGTCAGAGCACTGACTCCATATCAACCGCCAGAATCACTGACTCTGTGATCACTGCCAGGAGCACTGACAGCACGATCACCGTCAGGACCACTGTCACCACGATCACGGTCAGGACCACTGACTCCATGATCACCGCCAGGACCACTGACTCCATGATCCCTGCCACGAACACTGATTCCATGATCAGCACCATGACCACTGACACCATGATCCCTGCCAGGACCACTGACTCCATGATCCCTCTCAGGACCACTGTCACCATGATCAATGTCAGGACCACTATCTCCATGATCACCGCCAGGACCACTGACTCCATGATCACTGCCAGGACCACTGACTCCATGATCACTGCCAGGACCACTGACTCCATGATCACCGCTGGGACCACTGACTCCATGATCACAGTCAGAACACTGACTCCATGGTCACCGCCAGGACCACTAAGTCCATGATCACTGCCAGAACCACTGTCTCTAATGATCACTGCCAGGACCACTGACTCCATAATTACTATGAGGACCACTATCTCCATGATAACTGCCAGGACCACTGACTCCTTGATCACAGTCACGACCACTGACTCCATGGTCACCGCCAGGACCACTAACTCCATGATCACCGCCAGGACCACTGACTCCATGATCACAGTCAGGACCATTGTCTCCATGATCACTGCCAGGACCACTGACTCCATGATCACAGTCAGGACCACTGACTCCATGATCACCGCCAGGACGACTGAATCCATGATCACCGCCAGGATTACTGAATCCTTGATCACTGCTAGGACAACTGACTCTGTGTTCACTGTCAGGACCACTGACTCCATGATCAACGCCTGGGGCACTGACTCCATGATCATCGCCAGGACCACTGACTCCATGACCACCGCCAGGACGACTGAATCCATGATCACCGCCAGGACGACTGAATCCATGATCACTGCTAGGACAACTGACTCTGTGATCACTGTCAGGACCACTAACTCCATGATCACCGCCAGGACCACTGACTCCATGACCACCGCCAGGACCACTGTCTCCATGATCACCGCCCGGACCACTGACTCCGTGATAACTGACAGGACCACTGACTCCATGATCACTGCCAGCACAACTGACTCCATGATCGTCGCACGGACCACTGACTCCATGACCATCGCCAGGAGCACGAACTCCATGATCACTGCCAGGACGACTGAATCCATGATCACTGCTAGGATAACTGACTCTGTGATCACTGTCAGGACCACTGACTCCATGATCACCGCCAGGACCACTGACTCTGTGATCACTGTCAAGACCACTGACTCCATAATCACCGCCAGGACCACTGACTCCATGATCACTGCCTGGACCACTGACTCCATGATCACCGGTCAGAGCACTGACTCCATATTAACCGCCAGAATCACTGACTCTGTGATCACTGACAGGACCACTGACAGCACGATCACCGTCAGGACCACTGTCACCACAATCATGGTCAGCACCACTGACTCCATGACCACCGCCAGGACCACTGACTCCATGATCACTGCCAGGACCACTGATTCCATGATCACTGCCAGGTCCACTGACTCCATGATCACCGCTGTGACCACTGACTCCATGATCACAGTCAGGACACTGACTCCATGGTCACCGCCAGGACCACTGATTCCATGATTACTGCCAAGTCCACTGTCTCTAAGGATCACTGCAGGACCACTGACTCCATAATCACTATGAGGTCCACTATCTCCATGATAACTGCCAGGACCACTGACTCCTTGATCACAGTCACGACCACTGACTCCATGGACACTGCCAGGACCACTAACTCCATGATCACCGCCAGGACCACTGACTGCAAGATCACTGCCAGGACCACTGACTCCATGATCACAGTCAGGACCATTGTCTCCATGATCACTGCCAGGACCACTGACTCCATGATCACAGTCAGGACCACTGACTCCATGATCACCAGTCAGAGCACTGACTCCATATTAACCGCCAGAATCACTGACTCTGTGATCACTGCCAGGACCACTGACAGCACGATCACCGTCAGGACCACTGTCACCACAATCACGGTCAGGACCACTGACTCCATGATCACCGCCAGGACCACTGACTACATGATCACAGTCAGGACCACTGTCTCCATGATCACTGCCAGGACCACTGAATCCATGATTACCGCCAGGACCACTGACTCCATGATCACCGCCAGGACCACTGACTCCATGATCCCTGTCAGGACCACTGACTCCGTGATCACTGCAAGGACCACTGACTCCATGATCACCGCCAGGACCACTGGCTCCAGGATTACCACCAGGACCACTGACTCCATGATCACCGCACGGACCACTGACTCCGTGATCACTGCAAGGACCATTGACTCCATGATCACTATCAGGACTACTGACTCCGTGATTACTATCAGGACCACTGACTCCATGATCACTATCGGGACCACTGACTCCGTGATTACTATCAGGACCACTGACTCCGTGATTACTATCAGGACCACTGTCATGATGATTACCGCCAGGACCACTGACTCCATGATCCACTTCAGGACCACTGAATCAGTGATCACCGCCAGGACCACTGCCTCCATGGTCACCACCAGGACCACAGACTCCATGATCACTGCCAGCACCACTGACTCCAAGATCGTCGTTCAGACCACTGACTCCATGACCACCGCCAGGACCACCTACTCCATGATCACCGCCGGTACCACAGACTCCATGATCCCTGTCAGGACAACTGACTCCATGATAACTGCCAGCACCACTGATTCCATGATCATCGCACGGACCTCTGACTCCATGACCACCGCCAGGAGCACTGACTCCATGATCACCGCCAGGACGACTGAATCCATGATCACTGCTAGGACAACTGACTTTGTGATCACTGTCAGGACCACTGACTCCATGTTCACCGCCAGGACCACTGACTCTGTGATCACCGCCAGGACCACTGACTCCGTGATCACTGACAGGACAACTGACTCCATGATCACTGCCAGCACCACTGACTCCATGATCGTCGCACGGACCACTGACTCCATGACCACCGCCAGGAGCACTGACTCCATGATCACCGCCAGGACGACTGAATCCATGATCACTGCTAGGACAACTGACTCTGTGATCACTGTCAGGACCACTGACACCATGATCACCGCCAGGACCACTGACTCTGTGATCACTGTCAGGACCACTGACTCCATAATCACCGCCAGGACCACTGACTCCATGATCACTGCCAGCACCACTGACTCCATGATCACAGTCAGGACCACTGACTCCATGATCACCGGTCAGAGCACTGACTCCATATCAACCGCCAGAATCACTGACTCTGTGATCACTGCCAGGAGCACTGACAGCACGATCACCGTCAGGACCACTGTCACCACGATCACGGTCAGGACCACTGACTCCATGATCACCGCCAGGACCACTGACTCCATGATCCCTGCCACGAACACTGATTCCATGATCAGCACCATGACCACTGACACCATGATCCCTGCCAGGACCACTGACTCCATGATCCCTCTCAGGACCACTGTCACCATGATCAATGTCAGGACCACTATCTCCATGATCACCGCCAGGACCACTGACTCCATGATCACTGCCAGGACCACTGACTCCATGATCACTGCCAGGACCACTGACTCCATGATCACCGCTGGGACCACTGACTCCATGATCACAGTCAGGACACTGACTCCATGGTCACCGCCAGGACCACTAAGTCCATGATCACTGCCAGAACCACTGTCTCTAATGATCACTGCCAGGACCACTGACTCCATAATTACTATGAGGACCACTATCTCCATGATAACTGCCAGGACCACTGACTCCTTGATCACAGTCACGACCACTGACTCCATGGTCACCGCCAGGACCACTAACTCCATGATCACCGCCAGGACCACTGACTCCATGATCACAGTCAGGACCATTGTCTCCATGATCACTGCCAGGACCACTGACTCCATGATCACAGTCAGGACCACTGACTCCATGATCACCGGTCAGAGCACTGACTCCATATTAACCGCCAGAATCACTGACTCTGTGATCACTGACAGGACCACTGACAGCACGATCACCGTCAGGACCACTGTCACCACAATCATGGTCAGGACCACTGACTCCATGATCACCGCCAGGACCACTGACTACATGATCACAGTCAGGACCACTGTCTCCATGATCACTGCCAGGAACACTGAATCCATGATCACCGCCAGGACCACTGACTCCATGATCCACTAAGGACCACTGAATCAGTGATCACCGCCAGGACCACTGCCTCCATGGTCACCACCAGGACCACAGACTCCATGATCACTGCCAGCACCACTGACTCCATGATCACCGCCGGTACCACAGACTCCATGATCCCTGTCAGGACAACTGACTCCATGATAACTGCCAGCACCACCGACTCCATGATCGTCGCACGGACCACTGACTCCATGACCACCGCCAGGAGCACTGACTCCATGATCACCGCCAGGACGACTGAATCCATGATCACTGCTAGGACAACTGACTCTGTGATCACTGTCAGGACCACTGACTCCATGATCACCGCCAGGACCACTGACTCTGTAATCACCGCCAGGACCACTGACTCCATGATCACTGACAGGACAACTGACTCCATGATCACTGCCAGCACCACTGACTCCATGATCGTCGCACGGACCACTGACTCCATGACCACCGCCAGGAGCACTGACTCCATGATCACCGCCAGGACGACTGAATCCATGATCACTGCTAGGACAACTGACTCTGTGATCACTGTCAGGACCACAGACTCCATGATCACTGCCAGCACCACTGACTCCATGATCACCGCCGGTACCACAGACTCCATGATCCCTGTCAGGACAACTGACTCCATGATAACTGCCAGCACCACCGACTCCATGATCGTCGCACGGACCACTGACTCCATGACCACCGCCAGGAGCACTGACTCCATGATCACCGCCAGGACGACTGAATCCATGATCACTGCTAGGACAACTGACTCTGTGATCACTGTCAGGACCACTGACTCCATGATAACCGCCAGGACCACTGACTCTGTAATCACCGCCAGGACCACTGACTCCATGATCACTGACAGGACAACTGACTCCATGATCACTGCCAGCACCACTGACTCCATGATCGTCGCACGGACCACTGACTCCATGACCACCGCCAGGAGCACTGACTCCATGATCACTGCCAGGACGACTGAATCCATGATCACTGCTAGGACAACTGACTCTGTGATCACTGTCAGGACCACTGACTCCATGATCACCGCCAGAACCACTGACTCTGTGATCACTGTCAGGACCACTGTCACCACAATTACGGTCAGGACCACTGACTCCATGATCACCGCCAGGACCACTGACTCCATGATCCCTGCCACGTACACTGATTCCATGATCAGCACCATGACCACTGACACCATGATCCCTGCCAGCATCACTGACTCCATGATCCCTCTCAGGACGACTGTCTCCATGATCAATGTCAGGACCACTATCTCCATGATCACCGCCAGGACCACTGACTCCATGATCACTGCCAGGACCACTGACTCCATGATCACTGCCAGGACCACTGACTCCATGGTCCGCGCCAGGACCACTGATTCCATGATCACTGCCAGGACCACTGTCTCTAATGATCACTGCCAGGACCACTGACTCCATAATCACTCTTAGGGCCACTCACTCCATGATAACCGCCAGGACCACTGACTCCTTGATCACAGTCACGACCACTGACTCCATGGTCACCGCCAGGACCACTAACTCCATGATCACCGCCAGGACCACTGACTGCAAGATCACTGCCAGGACCACTGACTCCATGATCACAGTCAGGACCACTGTCTCCATGATCAGTGCCAGGTCCACTGACTCCATGATCACAGTCAGGACCACTGACTCCATGATCACCGGTCAGAGCACTGACTCTATATTAACCGCCAGAATCACTGACTCTGTGATCAGATTAGATTAGATTAGATTAGATTACAGTGTGGAAACAGGCCCTTCGGCCCAACAAGTCCACACCGCCCCGCCGAAGCGAAGCCCACCCATACCCCTACATTTACCCCTTACCTAACACTACGGGCAATTTAGCATGGCCAATTCACCTGACCCTGCACATCTTTTGGACTGTGGGAGGAAACCGGAGCACCCGGAGGAAACCCACGCAGACACGGGGAGAACGTGCAAACTCCACACAGTCAGTCGCCTGAGGCGGGAATTGAACCCGGGTCTCAGGCGCTGTGAGGCAGCAGTGCTAACCACTGTGCCACCGTGCCGCCCACTCCAGTGATCACTGCCAGGACCACTGACAGCACGATCACCGTCAGGACTACTGTCACCACGATCACGGTCAGGACCACTGACTCCATGATCACCGCCAGGACCACTGACGACATGATCACAGTCAGGACCACTGTCTCCATGATCACTACCAGGACCACTGAATCCATGATTACCGCCAGGACCACTGACTCCATGATCACCGCCAGGACCACTGACTCCATGATCACCGCCGGGACCACTGACTCCTTGATCACTGCCAACACCACTGAAACTATGATCGTCATGCTGACCACTGGCTCCATAATCACCGCCAGGGCCACTGACTCCATGATCACTGTCAGGACCACTGACTCCATGATCCCCTTCAGGACCACTGAATCCATGATCACCGCCAGGACGACTGATTCCATGTTCACTGTCTGGATCCCAGACTCCAGGATCCCTGTCAGGACCACTGAATCCAAGATCGCTGCCAGCACCACTGACGCCATGATCACCGCCAGGACCACTGACTCCATTGTCGCCGCTAGGACCACTGACACGATGATCACCGCCAGGACCACTGACTCCATGATCACTGCCCGGACAATTGACTCCATGATCCCTGCCAGGACCACTGACGCCATGATCACCGCCTGGAGCACTGACTCGATGATTTCCCTCAGGATGATTACCCTCATAATCCCTGTTAGGGACACTGACTCCATGGTTCCTGTCAGGGCCACTGACACCGTGGTCACTGTCAGGATCACTGACTCCATGATCACCGCCAGGACCACTGACTCAATGATCACCGCCAGGACCACTGACTCCATGATCGTCACGCTGACCACTGACTCCATGATCACCACCTGGAGCACTGACTCCATGATCATCGCCAGGACCACTGACTCCATGACCACCGCCAGGACCACTGACTCCATGATCACTGCCAGGTCCACTGACTCCATGACCACCGCCAGGACCACTGTCTCCATGATCATCGCCAGGACCACTGACTCCATGATCACCGCCAGGACGACTGAATCCATGATCACCGCCAGGATTACTGAATCCTTGATCACTCTTAGGACAACTGACTCTGTGTTCACTGTCAGGACCACTGACTCCATGACCACCGCCAGGACCACTGTCTCCATGATCATCGCCAGGACCACTGACTCCATGATCACCGCCAGGACGACTGAATCCATGATCACCGCCAGGATTACTGAATCCTTGATCACTGCTAGGACAACTGACTCTGTGTTCACTGTCAGGACCACTGACTCCATGATCACCGCCTGGGGCACTGACTCCATGATCATCGCCAGGACCACTGACTCCATGACCACCGCCAGGACGACTGAATCCATGATCACCGCCAGGACGACTGAATCCATGATCACTGCTAGGACAACTGACTCTGTGATCACTGTCAGGACCACTAACTCCATGATCACCGCCAGGACCACTGACTCCATGACCACCGCCAGGACCACTGTCTCCATGATCACCGCCCGGACCACTGACTCCGTGATCACTGACAGGACCACTGACTCCATGATCACTGCCAGCACAACTGACTCCATGATCGTCGCACGGACCACTGACTCCATGACCATCGCCAGGAGCACTGACTCCATGATCACTGCCAGGACGACTGAATCCATGATCACTGCTAGGACAACTGACTCTGTGATCACTGTCAGGACCACTGACTCCATGATCACCGCCAGGACCACTGACTCTGTGATCACTGTCAGGACCACTGACTCCATAATCACCGCCAGGACCACTGACTCCATGATCACTGCCTGGACCACTGACTCCATGATCACCGCCAGGACCACTGACTCCATGATCCACTTCACAACCACTGAATCAGTGATCACCGCCAGGACCACTGACTCCATGATCACTGTCAGGACCACTGACACCATGATCCCTGTCAGGACCACTGACTGAATGATCACTGCCAGGACCACTGACTCCATGATCACTGCCAGGACCAACTGTCTCCATGATCATTGCAGGGACCACTGACGCCATGATCCCTGCAGGCACCACTGATTCATTGATCACCGGCAGGACCACTGACTCTATGATCACTGCCAGCACCACTGACTCCATGATCCTCGCACGGACCAATGATTTCATGATCACCGCCAGGACCACTGACTCCACGATCACCGTAAGGACCACTGACTCCATTGTCACCGCTAGGACCACTGACGCCATGATCACCGCCTGGAGCACTGACTCGATGATTACCCTCAGGATCACTGCCACCATAATCCCTGTTAGGAACAGTGACTCCATGGTTCCTGTCAGGGCCACTGACACCGTGATCACTGTCAGGATTACTGACTCCATGATCACCGCCAGGACCACTGACTCAATGATCACCGCCAGGACCACTGACTCCATGATCACCGCCTGGAGCACTGACTCCATGATCATCGCCAGGACCACTGACTCCATGATCGTCACGCTGACCACTGACTCCATGATCACCGCCAGGATCACTGTCTCCATGATCAGCGCCAGGACCAATGACTCCATGATCCACTTCACAACCACTGAATCAGTGATCACCGCCAGGACCACTGACTCCATGATCACTGTCAGGACCACTGACACCATGATCTCTGTCAGGACCACTGACTCCATGATCCCTGTCAGGACCACTGACTGAATGATCACTGTCAGGACCACTGACTCCGTGATCACTGTCAGGACCACTGTCTCCATGATCAGTGCAGGGACCACTGGCGCCATGATCCCTGCAGGCACCACTGATTCATTGATCACCGGCAGGACCACTGACTCCATGATCACCGCAAGCACCACTGACTCCATGATCACCGCCAGGACCACTGACTCCGTGATCACTGCCAGGACAACTGACTCCATGATCACTGCCAGGTCCACTGACTCCATGATCACTGCCAGGACAACTGACTTCATGATCCCTGTAAGAACTACCGACACCATGATCCATGTCTGGACCTCTGACTTATGGGGAACAAGGAAATGGCAGAAGAGTTGAATAGCTACCTTGGATCTGTCTTCCTGTGAAGACACAAGTAATCTCCCAGATGTAATAGTGGCTGAAGGACCTAGGATAATGGATGAACTGAAGGGAATTTATATTCGGTAGGAAATAGTATTGGATAGACTGTTAGTCTGAAGGCTGATAAGTCCCCGGAACCTAATGGTCTGCATCCTAGGGTACTTAACAAGGTGGCTCTAAAAATCGTGGATGCATTGGTAATCATTTTCTAATGATCTATCAATTCAGGATCAGTTCCTGCAGATTGGAGGGTGGCTAATGTTGTCCTACTTTTCAAGAAGGGAAGGAGAGAGAAAACAGGGAATTATACATGGGTGAGTTTAGCGTGGGAAAGATGCTGGAGTCAGTTATAAAAGATGAAATTACGACTCATTTGGATAGTAGTAACAGGACAGGTCAGAGTCACCATGGATTTACAAAAGGGAAATGTTGCTTGATTAATCTTCTGGAATTTTTTGAGGAAGTAACTATGAAGATGGACGAGGAAGAGCCAGTGGGTGTAGTATACCTGGACTTTCAGAAAACCTTTGATAAGGTCCCACATAAGAGATTAGTGAGTAAAATTAGGGCACATGGTATTGTGGGCAAGGTACTGACTTGGATCAAAAATTGGCTGACTGACAAAGAGTAGTGATAAACGGGTCCCTTTCGGAATGGCAGGTGGTGCTTAGTGGAGTACCACAAGGTTCGGTCATGGGATCGCAGCTGTTTACAATTTGCAACAATGATATAGATGTAGGTATTAAAAGTAATATTAGCAAATTTGCTGATGACACAAAGCTGGGTGGCAGGGTGAAATATGAGGAGGATGTTATGACAATAAAGGGTGACTTGGACAGGCTAGGTGAGTGGACGGATGCATGGCAGATGCAGTTTAATGTGGATAAGTGTGTGGTTATCCACTTTGGTGGCAAGAACAGGAAAGCAGATTACTAGCTAAATGGATCAAGTTAAGTAAAGAGGAAGTACAATGAGATCTAGGTGTTCTTGTACATCTGTCAATTAAAACAAGCATGCAGGTACAGCAGGCTTTCATAACAGGAGGAACTGAGAATAGGAGCAAAGAGGTCCTACTGCAGTTGTACAGGGCCCTGTACAGTTTTGGTCTCCAAATTTGAGGAAGGATATTCAGCCTATTGAGGGAGTGCAGCACAGGTTCACGAGGTCAATTCCTGGAATGGCGGGACTATCATATGTTGAAAGATTGGAGTGACTGGGCATGTATACTCTTGAGTTTATAAGGATGAGAGAGGATCTGATTGAGACGTATAAGATTGTTAAGGGATTGGACACTCTGGTGGCAGGAAGCATGTTTCCACTGATGGGTGAGTCCAGAACCAGAAGACACACTTTAAAAATAAGGGGTAGGCAATGTAGAACAGAGGTAAAAACAATGACTGCAGATGCTGGAAACCAGATTCTGGATCAGTGGTGCTGGAAGAGCACAGCAATTCAGGCAGCATCCGAGGACAGGCAAAATCGACGTTTCGGGCAAAAGCCCTTCATCATTCCTGATGAAGGGCTTTTGCCCGAAACGTCGATTTTGCCTGTCCTCGGATGCTGCCTGAATTGCTGTGCTCTTCCAGCACCACTGATCCAGAATGTAGAACAGAGTTGAGCAGAAACATCTTCACCCAGGGAGTGGTTGATATATGAAATGGTCTGCCCCAGAAGGCTTTGGAGGCCAAGTCTCTGGATACTTTCAAGAAAGAGTTGGATAGAGCTCTTAAAGATAGTGGAATCAAGGATTATGGGAATAAGGCAGGAACAGGATACTGATTGTGGATAATCAGCCATGATCAAAATGAATTGTGGTGCTGGCTTGAAGGGCTGAATGGCCTACTCCTGCACCTATTGTCTATGAGTCTCTGAAATGTGGCTGGCGCAGATTTCATTTTAAATGGCATGACTTTAAACTGATATAGTCCATTAGGCTTTATGAAAACTGAAATTGACTTCACTCCTTCTGACAAAGTATCCTCTGAGCAAGTTTAAATTAGAAATACAATTTGCTTGTCCCACCTTGTCAACACAGTGTTCCACACGTGAAATTGGATATGCATCGGTCTTTGGAACTGCATTGACTTTGTGATAGTCCAAAATAACCATTGGGTACCATTTGGCTTTTGCACCATTATTCTGGGTGAGCTCCAGTCACTGTAACTCACTTTGATTATGTCATCTTGGAGCATGCATTCAATCTCCTTTTGAACCTCTGCCAACTTTAGAGGGTTATGCCAATAAGGATGTTGCTTAATTTGGAACAATATCTCCGATATCAACAGCATGCATAATTAGGTTATTAATTCCCAGTTTATTTCCAATTATCTCCCCATGTGATATTAAGAACTTTTTCAGGTCATTTCGATTTTCCTTTGGAAGGTAACTCAATAATTTATCCCAATGTGTGACAACTTCCTCATTGTCCAATTTAATCTGAAGAATATCGAAATCAGAATCCTCTGAACTTTGTTCCTCACTCTGTGCTGTAACCAATAACATATTCTCTTCTTGCTTTCCTGACCTGTCAAAACACCATTTGAGCTTATTCACATAACACAGTTTGTGAGATTTCTTCCTGTCTGGAGTCCTTCTCAAATATTTCACCTTACTCAATTTCCTTTTGACTTGAGAAGGCTCACTAAACCTTGCTTTTAAAGATTCACCTATCACTGGAAGTAACACTAAAACCTTATCTTCAATAGCAAAATTCTGAGTTTTTGATTTCTTGTCTGTTTTCAGTTTTGTTGTATGCTGTGATACTTTCAGATGCTGTCTAGCCATTTCTCCCGTTCTATTTAATCGTTCCCTAAATATTGCCACATACCCTGAATATGTGGTTTCTGAATTCTGAGCAACCAATATCTCCTTAATCAATTTCAGTGGTTCTCTCACTTCATCCCAAAAACTAATGCAAATGGACTGAATCTGTTTGATTCATCAAGTGCATCTCTGATTACAAAAATACAAAAGTGGAATTCCCTTATCCTAATTATCTGAATAGTCTTGACTATAAGGTCTGTAATATCGGATGTCACCTTTCTAGTGCTCCCTGTGACTCGGGATGGTAAGCAGTAGATTTGAATTGTTTAATTCCTAAGCTATCTATCACTTCCTTGAATAATTTTGTTGTGAAGTTTGACTCTTGATCTGATTGTATCCCTGGGGGTAATCCGTATCTAGTGAAAAATTTGAGTAACTCCTCTACAATCCTATACGATATTGCATCATGGAATGGCGTCTGGAAATCTAGCGGTCAGATCCACTATTCTTAACAAATACTGATTCCTACTTCTTTGTTTTAGGTAGGGGTCTTACCTGATCAATTAAGACTCTTGTAAAAGGTTCCTCAAATGCAGGTATTAAAGGTGCAGGTTTTATTATTGTCTGTGGTTTTCCAATTTCCTGACATGTATGACATGTCTTCCAACATTCAAATACATCCTTGTGCAGTCCAGGCCAGTAAACATGTTTTTGCATTTTAGCTTGTGATTTTTTTACTCATAAATCACTCTCCAGTGCTAGCTCATGTGCCACTTGCAACACCTCCTTTCTGTAACCCACTGACAATGTGACTTGATGAACTTCTGCCCAATTTCTCATCTTTCTGAAAATGTGATGGTCTCCATTTCCTCATTAAGACATCAATTTTAAGATAATAACATTCAGGGATACAATTGGATTCTTTTCTTGGTGTATGCTTTTTGATATAATTGCTTTAATTTTTCATCTTTCTGCTGTAACTCAGTTAATTTATCTACAGTAAAGATATCTACTGTGTCATCTACCTGCTCCTGGTTTGTCCCACTATCTGATCAAACAGGATCTCTGTTAATTCCACTTGAACTTTTTTGTCTGAACTGTTTGATCTCTCCTGTCTAGACTTGTGACTTTGTGACCTTGTTAACACACAGTCAGGACAAATCCCAGGATACGTGTCCTGCAATAGTTCAGTTGCCTGACTTTCCACTGGCTTTTCAACTGCAGTAGGCGGCACTCCTTTGTATGAACTGGCTATATCGTTAACACGGACAAATTGTATTCCTGGAGCTGAGAGTTTGTCCAGTACTCCTACCACAACTTCTCCACTCTTCACACGACACTGTAACCTCACTTTACATAATTGAGCGCTTCGTGTCTCACCGTAAATTCCTGTTTTTAGCATTCTTTCTAGCAATAGTCCTTCAGTAGCACATCTCTCCTTATCTTTCAAAATCACAGATTGAGAGGATCCTGCATCTCTTAATATTGTAACCTTTTTACCCGCTTCTCCTGGTCAATGCGAGTAAACTTTACTTTTGTGGGTGTTTAGTTTAATTCCTCTTTAACGAACCTCCAACCAACTTGTACATTCTGGTGTAGCTTTCTAGCTTCCATTGTGCTTTCTGCTCCCAGTCCAATAAAATTCACTCACTCATCCTGTTTTCCTACATGATTCGGAGATGCTGGTGTTGGACTGGGGTGTACAAAGTTAAAAATCACACAACACCAGGTTATAGTCCAACAGGTTTAATTGGAAGCAAACTAGCTTTCGGAGCGATGCTCCTTCATCAGGTGATTGTGGAGGGCTCGATCGTAACACAAATTTTATAGCAAAAATTTGCAGTGTGATGTAACTGAAATTATACATTGAAGAATTGATTGTCTGTTAAGCCTTTCATCTGTTAGAATACAGTGATAGTTTCACTTCTTTCATGTGTAAATCACAAAACCCTTTTTTTTAAAGTTGCATTCTCGGGTTAGCTGTTAACAATGGTGATAGCTAGACAATGTGTTGAAGGTGTTAGCCCCCTGTGTTCTCTGTCTATGACCTGATGTTTAGATTGATTCCAATCTAAAAAGTGAAATAACAGAGTTTTACATAAATTCATGCAGTTTTTGAGCTCAGAGTTCGACATGAATCTATGTGGTTTTTGAGCAAAGTGCAATGTAACTTTGTACCAAAAAAATTCACCACACACAATATATTTGTGTGCATGTGGGTCTTTGTCTGTCTGTGTGTGTGTCTGTCTGGGGTGGGGGTTGTGAGTGCGAGAAAGTGTGTGTGTGTGTGTGTGTGTGTGTAGCGAGTGCAGAGTGTCTTAAGTCTGTGAGGGGGTGTATGTGTGGGAGTCTGTGTGTCTATAAGGGTGTGTGTGGGTGTCTGTGTGCGTGTCTGTGTGTATCTGTGTCCGTGTGCATGTGAGAGTGCGTGTGTGTGTAGTGCAATGGTGATCACCTGTAATGTGACATGAACCCAAGGTCCCGGTTGAGGCCCTCCCTATGGGTACCGAACCTAGCTATCAGCCTCTGCTCAGCCACTTTCCTCTGCTGCCTGACCCGAAGTCCACCTTGGGCAAATTGAAGTCCCAGTGATTTTTCTAATCTACCAACACTGTGACTTCAATTTGCCTACTTTATTCCAGTGAAAAGATCAGAGCTTGTTAACTTTGTTTGCCCTTACCAGCCTCTATTTTACCGTTTCATATGTTATCTTTATGACCTTCACCGAGATCTACCTTTCTCTTTCCATGTGAGGATTTTTCTTTTCCCCCAATTTCTATCCATCATGGAGTGAAACTGACTTTGGAAGCCAAACTTTGATTTATGGACCAACTCATAATCATCAGCCATTTTAGCTGCTTAATCTTGCTGTTTTAACTCTTTGCTCTTCCACATGAGTTCTCAGGATTTGAGAAAGTGAAATGTTGAACTCCTGTCTAAGTGCAAATTTGTGAAGTTCAATCTCCCTCTCTTTCTGAAATTCCTCTCTCTCCTTTTTCTGTCTGTTCTGTTTTTAATCCTAATTCAGACTGTTTCATTTCTGTTGCCTTTCCTTGTATTTTGCCTGGAACTCAAGCTGCTTCATTTTCCATTGAATTTTAGCCATTTCTAAAGATTCTGATGGGATTTCCATCAAATGTAAATGCTGAGCTAATGCTGTAATGATCTCTCCTTTCCTCACAGAAGGAGGCAGCTCCAGCTTCAGCTTGTCTGCGAACTCCAGCAGATTGACTTTAATCACCTTTTGTGAAAACCCCTGAAGTCACTTCTTCCACCCCCAGAAAACTCCTGGTGACTGAAAGAGCCATTGCTATCCCAGGCACTGTTGAAACCAAAGAAATTCAACACCCGGAACAAAAGACACTAACACCTGCCACTCGCTGCCTTCGAGTCATAGAGATGTACAGCATGGAAACAGACCCTTCAGTCCAACCCATCCATGCCGACCAGATATCCCAACCAATCTAGTCCCACCTGCCAGCACCCGGCCCATAACCTTCCAAATTCTTCCTATTCATTTACCCATCCAAATGCCTCTCAAATGTTGCAATTGTACCAGCCTCCACCACTTCCTCTGGCAGCTCATTCCATACACGTACCACTCTCTGCGTAAAAAAGTTGCCCCGTAGGTCTCCTTTATATCTTTCCCCTCTTACCATAAACCTATACCCTCTAGTTCTGGACTCCCCTACCCCAGGGAAAAGACTTTTCCTATTTACCCTATCCATGTCACTCATAATTTTGTAAACCTCTGACGCTCCAGGGAAAACAGCCTCAGCCTGTTCAGCCTCTCCCTATAGCTCAAATCCTCCAACCCTGGCAACATCCTTGTAAATCTTTTCTGAACCTTTTCAAGTTTCACATCTTTCCTATAGGAAAGAGACCAGAATTGCATGCAATATTCCAACAGTGGAGTCCAGCAACCCTAATCCAAATTTGGATTTACAGACCAAATCCTGGATGAGCCCACAGTCTGTTACGGACCAGGCCAGACACCCACAAAGAATTTCAAGAAAGTTAGCCCACACCCTAACTTTGCTCGCTGTTTTAAGAAATGTAACACAGATATTCCAGGAGGGATGCAGGTGGTCAAACCAATTAGTTTTAAACAAAACAGAATTTATTTACAAGTATAACAAATGAAACACAAACAAAAGAGAATGGAATACTGAATAACTTAACCTATCCAAAAACCCAACAAATCATCCCATACTGTTCCAAGTACTTGCCACAATCCCCATAAACACCCCTTAGCATAAAAGGTAAAATCAAACCCAAGGTCTTACAGGAGTGATGTCAGTGAGAAAAGAGGATCAGTCTGGACCTTTGTTTTTGTCCAGCAGTTTTTACAACTGCCTGCCTGCTTTCAGTGAACAGCCAGACCAGAGAAAAGCTGAGCTCGGAGAACTGGCCTCACCCCTTTCATTGTACAAGTGTTTCTTTTTTAACTTGAAAGCATTTTGCCTGAGGGAGTGTCAGCTGGCTATAAACAAATTGGCCCTAAAACCCCTCCAAGGCCCGACTTTTCAGAAATTGTGGTTCTAAGAACTCTTGAAAAATACACAAGGACAACATAGCTTTGTTAAAGGAACTGCGTCATCACAACAGTGCTGTACAGTCATGAAGGGGTTGCTATGAGATTCATCATGATTGAGTACAGATCCCATGATGTCTCATAGCATCTAGCCATTCTTGGATAAGGATACCTCCTTACCACATCTGTTCAAGCAGGTGAGGTCCTGAAGGACATGACTGCCAGACTGTGTCTGCTGCAGATGGCAAGGGAATGAAAAAGAGTCATCCTCACAAATCTCTCTGTCGCAGACACAATGATCCAGGAGTGTGCTGGTTAGAGTGTGCACCACACAGGTAAAGTCTTATCTTCACATTGACAATATGGTCTATTATACCAGTGTGATAAACAGGATAGATTTTTTAAAAATCTCACAAATTTTGTGTTTTGGGCATTTTTGGTGTACTGGGAGCCATCAGCAAGAGGAGAGCTGTATTCTGTCTCAACTTGTTCCTCCTCACCTGGCATTTTCCTCAAGTATGATGAGATGAAGAGTGCTGTAGAGCATGCCAGAAACATCACCAGGCATATCTAAAAATGAGGCATTAAGCTGACCAATCTGCAACTGCAATGATCTGTTGGGTTTTTGGATAGGTTAAGTTATTCAGTCTTCCATTCTCTTTATTTTTGTGTGTTCCATTTGTTAATCTTGTAAATAAATTCTGTTTTATTTAAAATCTCTACTTTGGGTCAGTAGAAGCAGGATGCAATAGAGCGAAGCAGTTCAATCCAGGTCAGTAACAGATCAGTTACTCTGCAGAACGAAACTCTGCAGCCCTGCTATATCTTGCCAGTAATGGTGATACAAATTGAACAACTAACAGGAGGAATACATTCCAAATCCCAGTACTTTAGTGCAAAAGTCACAGCTGAAAAATTTGCAATAGCCTTCAGCTAGAAGTTCAGAATAAATGATCTATCTCATTTTCTATCAGATGTGCCCAGCATCAGAGATGGTAGACCTTCAGTCAATTTGACTAATTCCACGTGATATCAAGTGGCAGTGGTCACAGACAATGCTCCATAAGTAGTACTGAAGAATTGCGCTCTGGAATTAGTTTCACCACAAGCCAAGCTGCTCCAGTCCTGCCACCTACCCAGCAATATGGAAAATTGCCCAGTTAGGTATAGTATACAAAAAGCAGAATAAATTCAACCTGACCAATTGCAGCTGTGTCTGTCTACTCCCAATCATTAACCAAGTCAAAGAAGATGCCATCAACAGTGCTCTCAAGTGGCACTTGCTCTGCAATAACCTGCTCACTGATGCTCCGTTTGGGGAAACAGGAAGTTGGACTGTAGAATTCACTGTCTCTGACCTGCTCTTGCAGTCAGAGTATTTTCCTTATCCTGGGAACCTTGTTATATTGGGGCATGGACTTAATAGTATGTGGATAGCTGGCCTAATGATGGAGGAAAGCCATTATTAAAGAAACTAAAGATGATTAGGCTGATGATGCTGTTATGGAAACATCCTGCAGTAAAATCCTGGAGCTCAGTTGCTTGGCCACCAATAACCACAAACATTTATATTGTGCTCACTATGACACCAGCAGATGGATGATGAGGTTGTGATTTTATATTCGCTCTGTGTTTTGAGTGAGTGGTCCTCTGATGAGGAAATGAATAAATTATACTGACTATCTCTGGAGTTTGGAAGAATAAAAGGTGACCTAATTGAATCGTGCAAAATTCTGAAAGGATTGTCAGTGTAATCATCACTCCGAATACTGTGAACAGATCTGGGTACCTCAACTTAGAAAGGACATACTGGCCTTGGAGGGAGTACATTGCAAATTTACAGGAATGATACTTGGACATCAGAGCTTAAATTATGAGGAGATATTATACAAATTAGCCTTAAGGGATTATCTGATCCAAGTCTTTATGATATTAAGGGTAGCAAAACTCTTTAGATGAAGATAAGCTATTCTCACTGGTTGGGGATGCTAGAACTAGGAAGAATATTCTGAGGATTGGGGCCAAACTATTCAGGAAAGATGGTAGGAAGCATATTAGTGAAGTAAAATCAATTGGTTTGAGAGCAGGTTACAAAGCTGACCTGTGAACTACATACAAAGAGAGAACCGGGTGTCTCTGTACTACTAACAAACAATTTAACTTAATATTTAGAAATTGAGAGTGCAGTTTATTTACTGGCATGCTATATACTTTATAGATATAGAATCCCTACAGTGTGAAAACAGGCCTTTCGGCCCAGTAAGTCCATGCTGACCCTCCGAAGAATAACCCACACAGACCCATTCCCCCATTTTGGTACTTACCCCTGACTAATGCACCTAACCCGAACATCCCTGAACACTACGGACAATTTAGCATGGCCAATTCATCTAACCTGCACATCTTTGGACTGCAGAAGGAAACTGGAGCAAACTCACGCAGACGCAGGGAAAATGTGCAAACTCCACATAGACAGTCTGTCTGAGGCTGACATCTCAGCTGGGTCCTTGGTGTTGTGAGGCAGCACTGTTAACCACTGAGCCACCATGCCACCCCAACAAATGGGCTCAGACATTTCCAGCCGAGAAGAAGCCAATTTGGCTCATGGTGCCCAGGACTGATGACTATATTAATCTTATTTTCCAACTTTTGACCTAGAGACATGACAATCGAGTTGAATACAATGTTTTAATTCATTCATGGGCATCTCTGGACGCTGGCAATTTTATTGCCTGTACCTAGCTGCCTTTGAAAAGGTAATAGTAAGTTGCCTTCTTGAATCATTGAAGTCCATGTGCTGTAAGTAGACCCACAATGACTTTGGGGAGGGAATTCCAGGATTTTGAACCACCAATAGTGAAGAAATGGCACTATATTTCCAAGACAGGATGTTGTGTTGCTTGGAGCATTACATGCAGTTGCTGATATATCAGCTGCAAATGTCCTTCTAGTTGGAAGTGGTTGTGAGTTTGGAAAGTGCTGTCTCAGAATCTTTAGTGAATATATGCAGTGGATCTTGCAGATTGTATTCATTGCTACCACTGAGCATTGGAGATGGAGTGAGTGGATACTTGTGGATGTGGTGCCAATCAAGCGGGCTGCTTAATCCTGGATGGCATCAAGCTTCTTGAGTGTTGTTGGAGGGACATTCATCCAGGCAAGTGGGGTGTATTCCATTACACTCCTGACATGTGCACTTTAGATGATGGACAAGCTTTGGGGAGACATGCAGTGAGTTACTTGAGTCAGCATTCCTATATTTTGACCTGCTCTTGTAGCCACTTATATGGTGAGTCCAGTTGAGCATTCAGATTGATGGTCGCTGCTATGACACTGAGGGTGGGGAATTCAATGGTTGTCGCATCATTGAATGTAAATTGGCCATTCTGTAGCAGTTATGCTGTGTGGAGCTCAGTTACCAGTGGGATGCCGCAATGATCTGTTTTGGGGCCACTGCTGTTTGTCAATTTTTATAAATGATCTGGATGTGGGCATAGAAGGATGGGTAGGTAAACTTGTGGATGATATTAAGGTAGGCAGAGTTGTGAAAAGTACCAACGGATGTTGTGGTTTACAGAAGGGCATAGACAAAATGCAGACCTGGGCTGAGAAAAGGCAAATGGAGTTTATTGCATAAAAGTGAGGTGGATTACTTCAGAAGATGTATCAAGAATGCAGAGTACTGGACTAATGGAAAAATCCTTGGCAGTGTAGATGAACAGAGAGATCTTGGTGTCGTGATGCATAAATCCCTAAAGGTTGCCACCCAGGTTGATAGGATTGTTAAGAACGCATATGGTGTACTGGGCATTTGTTCGTAAGGGAATTGGGTTTCGGAGCCATGAGGTTATGCTTCAGCTGTACAAGATACTGGTAAGGATCCACCTGGAGTATTGAGTGCAGCTCTGG